>NC_134691.1:150151253-150451253 GCF_050947455.1 Rhinoderma darwinii | reverse complement strand
AAAAGTATATTAGGGAATTGGACACAAGCTTATAATGCACTTTTATTTTAGCAATAAAGACAAAAGCATGGCCCTTGAACCTCTTGTATTGTATTTTGTATAAGTGGCAAATGGATTAGCCCGTTATAAGCCTTTTGTACAGATTGAAGTGAAATTAGTGACACTATACTATGTTTTTTTGTTTGTTCTTATATTTTCAGTACTTCCTTTGTCTTCACAAAGTTCCGATGAGGAAAAAAAGTCCAAAAAGGGGGTATGTTTTTTTGTTTTGGTTCATCTTATTGCGAGCAATGAAAATGTTTAGGTTTATATAACTTTTATTTGTTTTTCTTTGCTTTAATGCATCTAAAATAAAAAAACAAGTTTGCAAATGGTCTTGAACAATATCCTCAACGAAAAGGCCAGATCCATCGCCTTGACTTTAATGGGTTCCGTCATTTTGTCAGACAAACTAGCGCTGCATTTTGTTCTATTTAGTCTGGCAAAAACAACGGAAACTGCGACGGAGACTTCTGACGGAGCCTTTGACACAGATGTGAACACACCCTTATGCGCCTAGGTTTCAATAGCCGCTGCATACACAAGTTTGCAGCAGTTGCTGCTCCTTGGATACATGCTACAGATAGACAAGCATTGTGTCTAGTCATATATGACGGCAGGGGGTCATACTCCCCATCTTCTTCAAAATATATTAGAATCAATATATAGACTCCAAACACATTTGTAATAAGGGCTGGGCACCGTTTATACCATAAACATCCCCCCCATCTCATATAGGCAGCTCCATGAAATAGTCCATACACAAGAGAACACAAACTGAGCATTAGAAGCCAATTAATATATAAAACGTATTTATAATATAATTTTTTATTAAACACATATTACAAACAATGTTAAAATATACAAAGACAAGACTCTAGTAAGAACAGCGGAGCTAATAGTATTTGTAGCTAACTCTGTTAAATGGGTTTTGCAGGTTGTAAAAAATAGTCTATTTAAATAAATATAAATCTACCCTCCTAATGGGAAGTGCTCCCAACTCCAGTGTGTATACTTTGCAAATATATTCAATGTTAGTACGCAAAAGGAGGAAGAGTACGATAAAGTGACAGTGCATATAGAAGTGATGTATATAGCAGCAGCCTTACCCATAGATAGCAGAAAACGATGATTAGCGATGTCCGCTCCTCCGCATGAACCCCGACGCGCGTTTCGCCACGAGTGCTTCCTCAGGGGGATATGTATGTATGTACTCACTCAAGCAGCCCTTATATAGTCCACCAAGGATGAAATCTTCCAATATGATGTGCACTGGCGCATCCTCGCCGGAACGACCGGAAGCGAGGCAATCCCCACTTCCGGCTCCAGGCACGGCAGCACACATCCGGACTCCCGACGCGTAACAGGAGTTCCGGACATGCGCAGTGCGCCCTTGGAGACGGAGGGGGGAAGCGTCGCCAGCAGCCGCCGCAACGAGCATGCGCACCACATCAATTGTAGAAAATGTGAGTGAATGTGATTATGTACATTGGTTTATTACCTCCATATCCTGTGTCAATGTGGACCATTTCGTTAATTTATAGCGATCTAAGCAGCCATATTACCCACAACATCCAAGATATGACCGTGGTGTCTAGAATAAGTTACAGCTTCTCTATCTCCAGGGATATTCATATATGCTCGGACTCGTATATTCCCATATTACATGCGCTATATATGTGGAAAAATGGAATACGTATAAAGCAGAAAAAGTGATAATAAAGACAAAACCGATGATATTATGAAATAAAAGTATGACGGAAGTGAAAAGATTGAATAAATGTGCAGAAAAAACCCCCAAATAAATAGTGAGTAGAAGAATATATAATCAAAGTATACACATGAGTAAATCCGTGTATGACAATTACCAACGTACAAATCAAAAAATTAAGGGGTACTACACGACCCATTATACAGTAAAGACCCATATAGATTATACGGAAAAAGAGACACACTAACATCCATATACAAATTAGTGATAGTTACTTGTATACAAAGAGATACACTAACTCTGACCAAAGCACACTCAGAATAAATATATATCAATTGTTTATACAATTATAATAAAACAATTATACTAAAAAGTGATGAGTGATTAGTGACGTACATATATATATATATAATAATCATGCACATATAGCGTAATATACTTAAAAAGGACATGCCTAAACTACGAGTATATATTAGTTGTTATGTACTTATAATTAACCACTTGTGTCCAAAAATGGTGAATGATTTATAGAACACCTATATGTTCAGTTTCGTGACTGAATACGGAACACTTAACAATGGTAAGACAGAATATCCACATTTATCTAAAACACAATATCATCGTATGTACTATCCAGATGGGAATTCAAGCGATTCACTCCCATTCCAAGTATCGAACAAAGGGCACTTTATGTAACAACCACGGTACCTAATAAAAAACACATACAAGACAACATATAATTACTAAAAGATAAAAACAAATGGAAGGTAGAGTTTACAGAAATGGAACAAAACTAAGATTTTCGTTCAGTCCCTGGGGTGTCATAGATCCCAACATGATAATCCACTTGCATTCCCTTTGAGCCAACACTTTCTTCACATTACCCCCCCTGATGCCACAATAAACTGTCAATGCCTCTAACTGAGAATGATTTGGGGTTAGAGTCATGATGCAATTTGAAGTGTGTAGGTAAAGTTTTTAATTGTGTTGAATCCTCCACTTCGCTAGCCCCCAAAATATCACGCACGTGTTCCCTTGTGCGAATTCTCAGTGCTCTGGAGGTCAGTCCTACATATATTTTAGAGCACCCACATGTGGCATAATATACCACATGTGTCGTGCTACACGAGATATATTCTCTAATGTCAAACTGTCGTGCTCCATCGGCTGAGGAAAAGTTAGTTGCCCGGCAGATGTTCGCACAGGCTCTGCAGTTACCACAAGGATAACACCCTTTTCTAGGTCCCCAGCAATACCCATTTAACAGAGCTAGCTACAAATACTATTAGCTCCGCTGTTCTTACTAGAGTCTTGTCTTTGTATATTTTAACATTGTTTGTAATATGTGTTTAATAAAAAATGTACATTTTATATATTAATTGGCTTCTAATGCTCAGTTTGTGTTCTCTTGTGTATGGGCTCAAAATATATTAGACTGAAACGTGAGACTAGTGTTTCCAGATCATAGATTATATCGATATACATCGGAGAGAAGTAAGAGACACAGACATTGCTTGTATGCTCATAAATACTGCTCTGAGGTTTATTGGCAAAAACAATTACAATAATATCTTTCAAAAGGGGGAATAGGCTTGATTTCAGGCAATCATTTACAATATGGCAGTAACACTATATGTATGTGAATAATGGAGACAAATTAATAATGAATGTGATAACTTCATGTTTGGGCATTCAGCCGGACTGCTACAAGGTTACAGAAGAAACTTTCGAAGATTATATTTTCTAAAATATGGGGGGTGGGGGTCATTTCAGGTGGAATAGAAATTACATCTCTGCATTAACCCTGTATTAACCCTTTCACGACCAATGACGAAAATGAACGTCCTGGTCGGCTGCTAGTTCCCTCACCATGACGTTCATTTTCGTCAGTATTTCAAACTTTCACTCTGTTTAAACACAGTGACAGGCGCGCGCTGACAGCTGTCCTAGACAGCTGTCACATCAGTCTCGCTGGACAGCGGACCATCGCCGCTGCTTTCGGCAATTAACCCCTTAAGTGCGGCGACGGATTGCCGTCGCCGCATTTAAGTGGTTTGAAGCACATCGGCAGCCCCCACGAAGTGATCGTGGGGGCTACCGATGCTTGTCGTGGCAATCGGAGGTCAGACAATGACCTCCGGGTTGCCATGTACGGAAGCCTCGGAGGAACAGCCTCCGGCCGGTCCTCCTCGGCTTCCTGTCAGACTGACCGTTACGTCACAATGACAGAGTACATTACACTACGTGTGTAGTGTAATGTACTCTAGTAGCGATCAAAGCTGCAAGTCTAAATGTCCCCTAGTGGGACAAGTAAAAAAAGTAATAATGTTTTAAAAAAAAAATAGTGATAAGTTATATAAACACAAAATGCTTTTTTTTCTTATAATAAGACTTTTATTATAGAAAAAAACTGAATACGTTAAAGTACACATATTTGGTATCACCGCGTTCGTAACGATCCCAACTATAAAACTGTAATGTTATTTTTCCTGCACGATGAACACCCCAAAAAAAAAAATCAATAAAAAAACGACGACAGAATCGCAATTTTTTTGGTCATCACCGCTCCCTAAATAAAGAATAAAAAGTGACCAAAAAGTCGCATGTACCCAAAAATAGTACCAATAAAATCTTAAATCTGTCCCGCAAAAAAACAAGCCCTTACACAGATATTTTTGACTAAAAAATAAAAAAAATTATGGCCCTCAGAATATGGTGACACAAATTATTTTTTTTAATAAATAAGTGATTTTATTGTGCAAACGCTAAAAAAAAAAGGGAAAAGACATATATACATATGGTATCGCCGTAATTGTACCAACCCGCAGAATAAAGTAAAAATGTCATTTATATCGTACGGTGAACGCCGCAAAAAGAAAACCTAAAAAACGGTGTCGGAATTCCTGTTTTCTGGTCAGGATTGCAAAAAAATGGAATAAAAAGTGATCAAAAAAAATCGCATGTACCCAAAAATGGTACCAATGAAAACTACAGATTGTCCCGCAACACACGGCTCCGGTGGTGAAAAAATAAAGAAGTTCTGTCTCTCAGAATATGGCGATGCAAAATGTGCAGTGTGTTCCAAAAGCGGATAAGATCGGGCGCCATTTATCAGTGCGACACCGGCCACACATCTATGAATTATTATTTATTTACCCCATTATTATGCCCGGATCTACTCCGCACAGATTACACATACCCCCACATTATAAACGGAAATGCTAGTAAAACACCAAACAAAACTACTACCAAGCAAAATCTGCGCTCCAAAAGCAAAATGGCGCTCACTCCCTTCTGAGCCCTGCAGCGTGCCCAAGCAGCAGTTTGCGCCCACCCATATGGCATCGCCACACCCGGGAGAACCCGCTTAACGTTTTATGAGGCATTTGTCTTCTGTGGCAGAAACTGCGCACAACATATTATGCACTAAAATGGCATATCAGTGGAAAATTTCAATTTTCACTTTGAACCATCCGCTGTGCACTAACCCCTTTGCGCACTATGACTTAATTGGCCATCATGGTGCGGCGGTTGATGTATGGAGCCGGCTCACGTGCTGTGCCCACTCCATACGCTGCGGGTGTCAGCTGTGTATTACAGCAGGCCCCCGGGACTAACGGACAGGTACAGCGATCGCTCTGTTACAGAAGCCTGTAAGAATAACAATATACTGCAATACATTAGTATTGCAGTGTATTGTACCAGTGATCCAATGATCACTGGATCAAGTCCCCTAAGGGGATTGATTAATAAAATGTGTAGAAAAATTATAGTTCTTAGTAGTGAGAATTTTTTTTTTAAAGTTAAAAAAAAAACAAAACACCTTTTCCCATTTTTCTTCTAAAGTAATGTAAAAAAAAATGAACAAAATTGGTATCGCTACATCCGTAAAAGTCCGAACTATTACAATATACCATTATTTAATTTGCACAGAGAACACCTTAAAAAAAAAAATTATAATTGAAACCGCCAAAATCGCAGTTTTTTGTTTTTTTTGTCACCTTAGCTCTGAAAAAAAAAAAAAATGTAATACAACTTTTTAATCACTTTTTATGTACTAAAAAATGGTACCAATAAAAACTGCAACTCCTCCCGCAAGAAATAAGCCATCACACCACTCTATTGATGGAAAAATAAAAAAGTTATGGCTCTTGGAAAGCGGGGAGTGAAAATCTAAAATAAGAAAGCAAAAAATGGAACAGTCCTGAAAGGGTTAATTCATTTCTAATGAAAAAACGTATGTCCACATGTGGGGTATTTCTGTACTCGGGAGAAATTGCTTTATAAAAAATGGTTTGGTTTTTTCCTCCTTTATCCCTTGTGAAAATGAGAAAATTCAACATTTTAGTGGAAAAAATTTTGATATAAATTTTCGCGCCCTAATTCTAATAAACTCTGCAAAAGACCCGTGGGATCTAAATGCTCACTATACCCCTAGAAAAATTCCTTGAAGGTTTTTCCAAAATGGGGTCACTTTTGGTGGGTTTCTACTGTTTTGGTCCCTCCAGTGCATTGCAAATGCGACATGGCACCGAAAACCATTCCAGCAAAATCAGAAATCCAAATGGCGCTCCTTCCCTTCTGAGCCCTGCTGTGGGTCCAAACAGCATTTTATTACCACATATGGGGTATTGTCGTAATCGGAAGACATTGCTTTACAAATGTTGGGGTGCATTTTCTTCGTTATTCCTTGTAAATATTAAAAATTTCTATGTTTCAGAAAAAAAGTACATTTTAATTTTTACAGACTAATTCCAATATATTTAGCGAAAAACCTGTGTGGTCAAAATGCTAACTACCCTAGATAAATACCTTAAGGGGTCTAGTTTTCGAAATGGGGTCGTTTATGGAGAGTTTCTATTGTTCTGGCAGCTCAAAGCTTCTCCAAATGTACAGTGGGGCCTAAAACATTTTCAAGCAAACTGAGTACTGAAAGCCTCCGGGTGCTCCCTTCCTTTGGGGCCCTGCCGTGTGTCCAAACAACGTAATAGGGCCACAATGTGGGTATTTTTGAAAACAGGAGAAAGAGGGTGATAGATTTTGGGGTGTGTTTCTTCATTTTTTTGTTCGCTTTACAAAGAAATCGGTCTTCAAACTGATACTTTTATGAAAAAAAGTTACATTTTGTTCACCTGTTATGCTTAATACTTACTATACCCCTAGATAAATACCTTAAGTAGTCTAGTTTTCTAAATGGGGTCATTTGTGGGGGTTTCCATCACTCTGAGACCTATGAGCCTCTGAAAACCTGGCTTGCTGCAGGAAAACAAAATGTACTTCAAAATTTATAAAATTATTATTCAATTTGTAAGTCCTCTAAATTGCTGAAATTTTTCAAAAGTGCTGCCAAAATAGAGTAAAGAGATGGAAATATATATTTAATTAAAAAAATTGTACAGTATGTAAGTACATATGTGACCTATTGCAGTTAAAAATAGGGAAAAATGTTAATTTTTAGAAAATTTCTTACATTTTTCTATTTTTTTATTAATTTCCGCAAATTGTATCAGTCTACTTTTACCACTAAAATAAAGTGCAACATGTGACGAAAAAACAATGTCAGAATTACTTGGATATTCAAAACGTTCACAGAGCTATTCTCTGATGAAGTCAGACATACCAGATTTGACAAATCTGGCTTGGTCATTAAGGTCAGGCCCGGTCATTAAGGGGTTAAATAACATTCTGAATTATCAAACAGAGAATATAAACAAATTGACCATCCATCACAAACCCCCCCCCCCCCCCTTTCTCATATTAAATTACAGAGATTATATATTATGATTATAAGCCTCAAACAATAAAATTAATAGGGCCACAGCTCATAATATAATGCCGTCACCAATCTCCGGTTTGGGTTTTTTCGGGTCCCATCAGTGCATTGACCTGTGCCTGTACATCTTCATCCTCTTCTGTCTTCCACTCTTCACGGACTGTCACCCTTGGGGTAACCCACACAGTTGTGGAGTCAGACTGTACGATCGTGACCACCTCCTAGTCACTTATCTTCCGCTGTAAAACACTAGACTGTTGCTGACTTGTTCACTCAGGTCTTTGGCCTTTGCTTTACTTTGACAATTGCTGATGTCATCAGTATATGTCACTGGGCTGTACACAGCACCTCGTACTGTGAGCCTGGGTTGAGGTCCCTCATAGGCGTATTAGTGCAGTTTTATTATGACTGCCACAAACCCTCCGCACAGAAATTCTCTTCCTCCAGCAAGTTGCTTGTGTGCATGGCTGCTTTGACAGAATTGTGACACTACGTTCAGTTCATGACAAGCACGTTGTTTTGGCTCCGGCTGTGCCTGCTGCATCTCCGTGATGGAGTTCATCATATTAAAGTCTTTGATTTAAATTTGTTGGCACTTTCTGGGGACCCCACCATGATCAATTGTTAGAATAACTTATATAGAGTATGTAGATGTTATCACCAGATTAGCATTTATTTTACGTACATAAAATAACCATGACCTTAAACTAAGTTAAACAAACACCTTTATATAAGAAAAATGTCTCTGTCCTACTGGACAGGGCACCTAGAAAATGCGTTGCTACTGGGTACATTTTATTTTGCACTTGGTGTTACACTTTAGAGGGGGATTTGTACCTTGATCTGAGCTGACCTGTAACAGCTCCTACCCACAAGAATATTCACAGATACAATGTTTTATCTGACAAGTGTCTTCAAACCAATTTTTTTCTTAGCTACTCTGAGATTCAAATTAACACCCTTGTACATGCTCCTAATATCTTAGGAAGCTAAAAACAACTTGTATTACCTGAGAAGGTCTCTTCGTGGGAGGCGGGTATGATAAGGTTGGCACTGCTCTGTAAACCAATCAAATGGCTCTAACAGAATTTACTAGCAACAGCTGTAAAACCTGGGACATACCAATCAGACCTTACCAAATTGATCCTTGCAGTCTTGGAGGCATATGTGCGGCCACATACCATCAATGCAAGTAACGCGGCATCCTGACGTCCGTACTGCGCAGAAGCGCAGCACCCACAATACGCCGCGAGACATCACGAACGGCACCTTACCACGTGTATGCGCACTACACCCATGAATTGGCTGCAGCCATATTGGATATTGGCACTGATAATACATCTATCTAATCAAATCTTAATATTAACACTGCCAGTAGCCATATTGATGTAAGAGTTCATCAGACTACCATACATAAGAATGTATGGTCTACGCATATGAGTACATTTTCATACACACCTACCTTGGGTAGTTGTATGTTCTGCAGTCGCTGGAATTTGTAATCGGGCCAGGGTGCACTTTTCATGGGTACCTTTGCTGTTTTAACTATTTCATGCCATGCGCATATTATGCAGGCTACTACAAACCTAGTGTTGGCATTATTGAATCCTGCAACAAGCCAATTTGCTGATACCTGGCACATACTCTCCTTGCCACGTGTGTCATCTCTTGCGCTCTCAATTGGCTTACCCGATGATCCAACAAAGTTCCTACTACCAATGGGCCCATAATCGTGGGTGATGTCAAAAGCGTACCTAGAGTAACTGCCAGGTTACAAGCCTCAGCGAGCACCTCCAGCTCCACTTCTTGAGATTAACAAGAAGGTTGGAGTGGTCTATGGATGATTTATCTCTTGCGTCATGACTACCGTGTATCCTGTGTTGTACGTACGTTATTTTTCCACGCTCCTATGATCCAGAACACTTGTAAATCCCACCCCCATCTGGTCCTGTAAATACCTGATTAATACCACAAACAAACAAAAATTATTTTACTGAAACCTGGTATAAAACGAACAATTCTCAGGCAATTTTCACCTCCTTCCCTTCTAACACTATAAAAACTTATCTGTAAGTGACGTCTGCATGGTCTCCTGTGAAGATTTGCTGGAGGGGAGTGGTCGCGTATTGAGTGACTACAGCACAGCATACCCAGTGCCATATTTGCTGATCTGGAACCATCTACACAGAAAAACGTAAAATCTGGGTTACTCTCATACACATTTATTCATTTGGGTCTCATACACGTTTTGTAGACCTCCTAGCTCTAAATTCATCAAAACAAAATTGTGTGTTGTCACTGAGACGTACCTGATCAGTCTCATCACTACTTCCCCCCCCCCCCTCTTTTTGGACTCTGCGGAAGTAATGTAGCAGTGTTCAAAACTACATATCCCAACATAGTAAAATTTGGCACTCTATCTGGGGGCAATAGCCTAGAAAAAAAAGTGACTTTCTCCTGACACAACTGCAGTTTATCTTCTAGAAAACTTGCAGACGCATACTATTAACCCCTTCAGGACTGAGCCTGTTTTGGCCTTGAGGACGAAGCCAATTTTTCTCAATTCTGACATGTTACCTTATGTAGTAATAACTTGAATGCTTTTACCTATCCAAGTGATTCTGAGATTGTTTTCTCGTGACAGATTGTACTTTATGTTAGTAAAAAAATTTGGTCGATAAATTTAATATTTGTGTGAAACACCAACATTTTCCGAAAATTTGCAAAAATTTTGCATTTTTCTAAAATGAAATGTATCTGCTTGTAAGGCCTTATTCACACGAACGTGTCCGTTTTGCGCGCGTAAAAAACGCTGCGTTTTGCGTGTGCAAAAGTTCCGTGTGGCATGAGTATTTGGTGTGTGCCTGCGTGTTTTCCGTGCATATGGCAGCGTGATGACACTCTGTTTTTATGTTTACAGACATAAAAGCAGGAGGTTTTTCTTTTCATTCATTTCTTTTACTACTGTAGCGCGAATCACGCGCGGCACCCGGAAGTACTTCCGTGTGCCGTGAGCAATTTTCATGCACCCATTGACTACCATGGGTGCGTGATGCATGAAAAATGGCCAAGTATAGGACATGTCATGAGTTTTACGCAGCGGAAATACGCTGCGTGAAAATCACTGACTGTCTGAACGGCCCCATTCACTAACATAGGTCCGTGCGTATCACGGACGTAATACACGTTCGTGTGAATCATTCCTAAGACAGACCGTAATACCACACAAAATAGTTACTATTTCATATATTCCATGTCGACTTTATATTTGCATCATTTTTTGAACATTCTTTTATTTTTCTAGGACGTTACAAGGCTTAGAACTTTAGCAGCAATTTCTCATATTTTCAAGAAAATTTCAAAAGCCCATTTTTTCAGGGATCAGTTCAGTTCTGAAGCGGCTTTGAGGGCCTTATATATTAGAAAGACCCTATAACTCACCCCATTTTGATAATTGCACCCCTCAAAGTATCCAAAACAATATTCAGAAAGTGTTTTAACCCCATAGGCGTTTCTCAGGAAATAAAGCAATGTAGAGGTGAAATTTACAAATGTCATTTCTTTTTGCCAAAATTCATTTGTAATAGTTTTTTTTTCTGTAACACACAAGGTTTTACACGAGAAATGCAACTCCATATATATTGCCCAGTTTGTGCAGTTTTTAGAAATATCCCACATGTGGCCCTAGTATGCTACTGGACTGAAACACAGGCCTCAGAATCAATGGAGCACCTAGAGGATTTTGGTGCCTCCTTTTATTTGAATATATTTTAGACACCATGTCAGGTTTGAAGAGGTCTTGTGGTGCCAAGACAGTAAAAAAAAAAAAAAAAAGGGACCCCATTTTGGAAACTACACCCCTCAATTAATTTATCTAGGGGTATAGTTAGCATTTTGACCCCACAATTTTTATGCTAAATTTATTTGAATTAGTCTTTGAAGATGAGAATCTACTTTTTTTCTGAAAAAATCTAGAAATGTTTAATTTTCACAAGGCATAAAGGAGAAATAACACCTCAGCAATTATTTGTAAAGCAATTTCTCACGATTACAGCAATACCCCAAATGTGGTAATAAACTGCTGTTCTGAGCCCTGCTGTGGGTCCAAAGAGAAGGATCGTCATTTGGATTTTGGAGCGCTGATTTTGCTGGATTAGTTTTCAGTGCCGGTGTCACATTTGCAATGAACTGGAGGGACCAAAACCATGTAAACCACCCAAAAGTGACCCCATTTTGAAAACTACACCCCTCACTGAATTTATCTAGGGGTATAGTTAGCATTTTGACTCCACGATTTTTATACTAAATGTATTTGAATTAGTCTGTGAAGATGAGAATCGACTTTATTTTCTGAAAAATCATAGAAATGTTGAGTTTTTACAAGGAATAAAGGAGAAAAAACACCCCAGCATTTGTAAAGCAATTTCTCCCGATTACGGAAATACCCCATATGTGGTAATAAACTGCCGTTTGAACCCACAGCGGGGCTTAGAAGTGAAGGAGCGCTATTCGGCTTTTGGAGCCAAGATTTAGCTGGAATAGTTTTTGGGTTGTCATATCGCATTTGCAAAGCCCCTGAGAGACCAAAACAGTGAAAATACCCCAAAAGTGACCCCATTTGGGAAACTACGCCACTTATGGAATCTATCTAGGGGTATAGTTGGCATTTAGACCCCACTGGTCTTTTTCAGAATTTATTACAATAGCTGTGCAAATGAATATCAACATTATTCCCACTAAAATGTTGAATTTTTTAATTTTCACAATGAATAAAGAAGGAAAAAAGCACCCCAACATTTGTAAAGCAATTTCTCCCGAGTATGGCAATGCCCCACATGTGGTCACAAATGCTTTTTTATTAGACATTAATTAACCCTTCCTGGACTGATCCATTTTTTGCTTTTTTATTTTCGTTTTTCACTCCCCGCATTCCAAGAGCCATAACGTTTTTATTTTTCAGTCAATAAAGTGGTGTGAGGCAAAAAAGGAAAGGAGAGACCCAGCAGGCTGACAAGCATAAGACTTTCACAAGAAAAAACTAATTTGCGGTTAAGCAAAAAAAAGAGAGGGGGGAGTGCCTTTATTCCCAGCCGGCTATGAAGATATGCAATGTACTAAAATATAACTTTTATTAGATATAATTAAACAAACGGGTAGCTAAACCATAACAGAACAAATGTTAAAAATTAGCCAAAGATCACTGACAGAAGTGAATTTTGCATCTCTCGGATGCAATCAGTCAACACAGTGGGGTATGTCTGTATTTGTGTATCTCACAGCGTCTGCAGAACACCGTGGTACACAGATCAGTGGCGTCAGTAGCTAACGGTCAGTGAAGCATTGTATTAAAAATTATGAAGAAGCCCCCCGACATGTTTCGCTACATGCGTAGCGTCCTCGGGTACAAATAGGGCAACTAACGGCGTGTTACTAGTCCGCCATTCTTAAGCCCTCGGACCGCCATGTGCAGTGGGCATCGATCCACTGGGACCCAATTGAATGAGGCCGCACAGCCTGGCCGTCATCAGTGAGACGGACAGGTACGTGGGCCAATCACAGTTGTCAAAAGGCTGCTCCAATCCAAATAAGGAAGCACGCGCCTGCGTGCGAAGTGCTGAAATACAGCAAAGAAACGAAGTGCGAGAGGGCAGGGACTGCGCATGTCACTGCACTTAGTGAATCGGAGGAAGAGAACGACAAGGTAAGTGAAAAATATCGGCTGAGAGCCTGAGGGGACGTCCAAATATTATGAGAACCAATAATTATAGACAAATAAGAAGACAGTGCAAGTGTGGTATCACATTGCATCCCTGCTAACATACAAAGGAACTAGAATATATAAAAAAAAGCTCTTACCGACCAATATCCCTGCTGCCCTCTGAAACTAAAATTTTAGCAAAGGTCCTAGCTAACAGGCTGACAAGAGTAGTGACTACAGTAGTGGGCCCGGATCAGTCGGGATTCTTGCCGTCAAGATCCACTGTGGTTAATTTACGGTGATTGTTCCTGAACTTGCAAACAGATGCTGGAGACGCACGGTGTAGGGCAGTGCTGTCTTTAGACGCCGCTAAGGCGTTTGATAGTGTGGAGTGGGGGTACTTATGGGCTGTTTTGGAGCGGTTTGGTTTTGGGAGGAATTTTTGTACATGGGTAAAATTGCTGTTTAAGGAACCGGTAGCTACAATCAGAGCCAATGGAATGATGTCGGACTCTTTTGGGCTGGGGAGGGGGACACAACAGGGCTTCCCACTTTCCCCGTTACTGTTCGTTCTGGTGATCGAGCCCCTGGCAAATATAGTGAGGCAACATCCGGGTATAGAAGGGTTTTGCTGTGGGGACTTGGAGGAGCGCATAGCACTATATGCGGACGATATTTTGTTGTTCTTGGGGAGGTAGACCGGTCACTGCCGGTAATAATGACTGTATTGGAAAGGTTTGGTAGATTTTCAGGGCTGCAAATTAATTGGAATAAGTCGGCACTGTTGCCACTTACGCCACTGGATACGCCATTGGAGGTGGGGGAATCAATGTACCTTGCGTCACAGAGTTTAAATACCTGGGGATTAAGGTCTCAACGAGGGTGCAGGATTTTGTCGCTCTGAATGTGAAGCCATTATTGGACAAACTAAAAGATAGGACCATAATATGTCTTGGGCTGCCGCTTTCAGCGTTAGGTCGAGCAAACCTGATTAAAATGATTCTGATGCCTCAGGTTCTTTATGTTGTGCATAATGCCCCAGTGTGGTAGCCTAAGTACCTAGTGATGCCCTTCGGACTGTGTAACGCTCCCGCAGTATTTCAGGAGTTCGTCAATGATATCTTCCGAGATCTCTATATGTGTGTTGTAGTTTATCTCGATGATATTTTAATTTTCTCCCCAGATCTGATGACCCATCGGAATGCATGTTCGTCAAGTTCTTCTGCGACTAAAAGACTTCTATGCCAAGTTGGAGAAGTGCGCCTTTGAAAAGAGGTCTTTGCCCTTCCTGGGCTACGTCATCTCGGATCAAGGTCTTAAGATGGACCCTGAGAAACGAAAGTCTGTCCTGGAATGGCCACGCCCTCAAGGCCTAAGGGCCATACAATGGTTCCTGGGATTCGCCAATTTCTACCGGCAGTTTATTCCGAACTTTTCTTCTCTGACGGCTCCCATCTCTACCCTTACCAAGAAGGGTGTGGACTCCAGAGCCAAAGTCCGCATTCATTAGCCTCAAGAAAGATTTCACTTCAGCTTCAATCCTCCATCACCCTGACGTATATCGGCAGTTCTCACTGGAGGTGGACGCTTCCTCTGTTGGTGCTGGTGCACTTATATTCCAGAGGAGCTCCAAAGGAAAGGCAGTAGTATGTGGCTACTACTCTAGATTGTTTTCTTCTGCTAAGTGCAATTACTCCATTGGAGATCGGGAGCTACTGGCTATCAAATTGGCTCTGGAGGAGTGGAGACATCTTCTAGAGGGCGCTGCTCACCCCATCTTGATCTACACCGACCACAAGAACCTCACCTACCTTCAGTCCGCTCAAAGACTAAATCCTTGTCAAGCTAGGTGGTCGCTGTTCTTCACCCGTTTCCAGTTTCTGCTCCACTACCGTCCCGCTGACAAGAATGTGAGGGCCGATGCCCTGTCCAGATCGTTTGAGACGGCAGACACGGTGGAGTCCCTTCAGACTATCATAGACCCATCCTGCGTTGTCACCGCTAATCCTCTGCAGCTTAGAGACATCCCTCCGGGGAGAACTTTTGTTCGGTTGGCAGACAGGAAAATAATTTTTCACAAGTAAATGATAAACAGAGGAATTATATGGATTGCGGTAATCAAGAATACCCCCACAGGAAGGGGGGATGAAAAATTCTGAAGTATTGCCCCTCTTATTCAAAGGAAGGCAGCATAGGTGAAGCCCTCGTTGAGACCCAAGGGGCTCAAGGAGCTCAACCTGTGGATCCACCGAGCTTCCTCTTGAAGGAGTTTCCTGTCAAGATTGCCAGCTCTGGGGCCCAGTTTTAATTGGGTAATCCCCCAGATTTGGAGATTTTTTTTGTATTCCCATTATGTATGGATCTGAGATGTCTAGAAAGTGGAGTGTCTTCACCATTGTTGATTTTGCTCATATGTTTTGAGATCCGTCTTTTCAATTTCTGTATAGTTTTGCCTATATACAGTTTGGGACAGGGGCATCGTATTGCATAAACAACTCCACTGCTTTGGCAGTTGATGAATTGTTTGATGGTGAAAGATTTACCATCCACAGGGTTAATGAAGGACTTGGTGGTTGGCATAAGATGACAAAATGAACATCTACCACATGGATGGGAGCCCTTCACAGGAGGGGGAAGCCAAGTACTCTTTGGAATAGATGGTTTAGAGTAGTGGCTGTGCACGAGAAACTCACTAAGATTTTTACCCCTACGGTAAGTAATACTAGGTATACTGGAAACTATGTTCCTAAGGTCCGGGTCGGCTTGAAGGATAGACCAATGTTTTTGGAGTATTTTAAAAACCTGAGGAGAACACACGGCAAAGTTTCCTATACATCTAATTAGAGATGTTGGTATAGCCTTTTCCTTCATTCTCCCATGTAGTAGCTCTTCTCTGGTGGTAGCTCTGGCCCTGGCGTAAGCTCTATGTAGAGACTTTTTGGGGTATCCACGTGCACGAAATTTAAGGTACAGTTTGTCAAATTCGGCTTGGAAAGTTTTCTCCTCGGAGCAGCGTCGCTCTAAGATACTGCCCTATGGGAATGCCCTTTTTCAGGGCTGGAGGGTGGAAACTTTCCCAATGGAGTAAATTGTTAGTGGCAGTAATCTTGCGGTAAATATCGGTATGCTCTCGCACTTCGTTTCTTTGCTGTATTTCAGCACTTAGCACGCGCGCGTGCTTCCTTATTTGGATTGGTGCAGCCTTTTGACAACTGTGATTTGCCCACGTACCTGTCCGTCTCGCCGATGACGGCCAAGCTGTGCGGCCTCATTCAATTGGGTCCCAGCGGATCGACGCCCACTGTCATGGCGGTCCGAGGGCTTAAGAAGGGCGGACTAGTAACACGCCGTTAGTTGCCCCATTTGTACCTCTGAGGACGCTACGTATGTAGCGAAAGATGTCGGGGGGGGGGGGGTTCATAATTTTTAATACAATGCTTCACTGACCGTTCGCTACTGACGCCACTGATCTGTGCACCACGGTGTTCTGCAGACGCTGTGAGATACACAAATAATGACATACCCCACTGTGTTGACTGATTGCATCCGAGAGAAATTCACTTCGGTCAGTGAGCATTGGCTTATTTTTAACATTTGTTCTGTTATGGTTTAGCTACCTGTTTATTTGTTTAATTATATCTAATAAAAGTTATATTTTAGTACATTGCATATTTTCATAGCCGGCTGAGAATAAAGGCACTCCCCTCTCTTTTTTTGCTTAACTGTAAATTATTTATTGAAAGTGGTGTGAGGACTCCTTTCTTGCGGGACCTACTGTAGTTTTTATTGGTACCATTTTTTGTTACGTTCAACTTTTTGAGCACTTTTAATTAACATTTTTTTAAGAGCTGAGGTGACCAAAAAACAGCAATTTTGGCGATTTACATTCTTTATTATTTACAGCGTTCACCGTGTGAGTTAAATATTGGTATATTATAATAGTTTTTGGACTTTTACGGACACAGCGATACCAATTTTGTGTATTTTTTTTTATTCTTTACATTGCTTTAGTGAAAAAATTGGGAAAAGGGTTTTCTTTTCGACTTTAAATATTTTTTTATTTTTTTTTACGAATAGCTTTTACTTTTTTTTTTTTTTACACATTTTATTAGTCCCCCTAGGGGACTTGAACCAGCGATCATTAGATCACTGGTACAATACACTGCAATACTAATGTCTTGCAGTATATTGTAATTTTTACAAGCTCCTGTAACTGCGTTCGCTGTTCCTGTCCATTAGTCCTGGGTGTCAGCTGTAATACAGAGCTGACACCCGCAAAGTATGGCACGAGCTCAGCGCGTGAGCCTGCTCCATACATCCCCCCCCACACACCACGACATGCTATTAAGTCGCGGTGCACGAAGGGGTTAATGCGCAACGGGGTGGGGTGGTGTGGAGTGAAAATTAAAATTTTCCACTGATATGCCATTTGAGTGCACAATATGTTATGCCCAGTTTGTGTCACTGAAGACAAATACCTCATAAAATATTAATCTGGTTCTCCCGGGTATGGCGATGCCAGATCTGTGGGCGTAAACTGCTGTTTGGGCACACTGCAGGGCTCAGAAGGGAGGGGGTGGCATTTGGGTTTTGGAGCACAGATCTTGCTTGGTAGTAGCTCTGTTTGGCTGGTATTTCAGTTTATAATGTGGGGGCATATGTAAGCTGGGCAGAGTACATCAGGGGTATAATAAGAGGGTATAATAATGGGGTAAATAAATAATCCGCAGATATTTATCAGTGCGACATTGGGCACATGATGCCCGATCTTATCCGCTTATGGAACACTGCACATTTTGCATCGTCATATTCTGAGAGCCAGAACTTCTTTATTTTTTCCTCACCGGAGCTGTCTGAGGGCTTAATAGTTTTCATTGGTAGCATTTTAGGGTACATGCGATTTTTTTTTTTTTTTTTTTTTTTAAATCTACCACCCTTTATTCCATTTTTTTGGCAAGCAAGGTGACCAAAAACCAGCAATTGTGACAATGGTTTTTATTCTCGTTTTTTTTATGGCATTCACCCGGCGCTATGAATGACAATTTTACTTTATGCTGCAGGTCGATACGATTACGGCGATACCAAATGTATATAGTTTTTCTTACGTTTTGCAGCGTTTGTGCGATAAAATCACTTTTTTATAAATATTTTTTTGGTGTCACCATATTCTTAGAGCCATCATTTTATTTTTCAGTCAAAACAGCTGTGTAAGGGCTTGATTTTTTGCGGGACGGGTTGTAGTTTTTATTGGTACTATTGTGGCGTGCATGCAACTTTTTGATCACTTTTTTTTATTGTATATTTTGGGAGGGGTGGTGACCAAAAAATAGCGATTCTGGCGTAGTTTTTTTACTTATTTTTTTTACGGTGTTCATTGTGTGGGAATAACATTTTAGTTTTATAGTTTGGGTCCTTACGAACGCGGTGATACCAAGTATGTGTACTTTTAACGTTCATTTTTTTCCTATAATAAAAGACTTATTGTAGGGGAAAAAAGCATTTTTTTGTTGATGTAACTTATAACTTTTATTTTCATACTTTTTTATAAAACATTTTTATCTTTTTTTTTTACTTGTCCCACTAGGGGATACTTAGACTTGCAGCTCTGATCGCTGCTGGAATACATTACAACTGTCATTGTGACGTGACAGTCACTAAGACAGGAAGCCTATGAAGACCAGCCGGAGGCTGGTCCTCATAGGCTTCTGTACATTGCAGCCCGGAAGCCATTGTCTGGCGACCGGTTTCCATGGGTACGATCGCCAGCCCCCGTGATTTCACGTTGGGGCTGCTGATCACCGCTAAACTCCTTGTATGCGGTGATCGCAATTGACCGCCGCATCGAAGGGGTTAACTGCCGAAATCAGCGGCGATGGGCTGCTGATCAGCAACAGGGAATGCAGGGCAGACACCCCGCGCAGCTAACCACCGCTGCGGTGTAGCGCTGCGCGGTGGTTAACTGTCAAATTACAGACGTAACTGCACGTCGAGGTGCTGGAAGTTACTGCTTATCTTGACGTGCAGTTACGTCAAGGTGCGGGAAGGGGTTAAAACACATTTTAAAAATGCCATTTAGGCAGTCTTATTCTGACTTACAGGCCAGAAGTAGGTCATAAACATACTGCAATAAGTGGATTTCAGCCTTTCAATACTACAACATACTATACCCTTGCCTGCATATATAAAATAAAAAATAAAAATGTATTTATCCAGCACAACAGAGAATAATTAACTGCTAAGTTTATTACAGTAAACCAATAAACTGTGTGTGGAAGTAGGGAACAGTGGGGGTACATAATTTTTCAAGACCCCGTGTCTCACAATCTGTATTTTAATTCCTTTGAATTTACTTCAAAACATTACAACGTCAAATCCTATCATAACACATGAATATGCAGCATAACGCCACACATTCCAGCAGTCCATATTTCGTAGCTTTTATGCAGACAGACCAAGCTTGCTGCAACATTCCACTCTCTGCGAACTCATGGACAACAGCACATGTGTAAAGATAAGACGCATTGTTTTTGTTTTTTTTTACAGAGGACAGGATTGAGGGCGGTCACAGAACCTCCCTTTTTTTTCCTCCTCCAGACCCTGCTTTGCTGGAAAAACAAAAAACAAACTCACTCCTGAATGACTTTTAGAACTCTAATTATTTAACCCCATACACAAGACACACCAAAAATGTTACACAGTACCACTGTCAAGAATGGGAGCATGCAATATAGATCTGTGGCCACTGGTCTCATCAATCCATGCAATCCCTGCTCAATGTATAAGCTTGTACCAGTCTGGTTTTGTTACTTTTCTTCGACACACGTTACGTCACACATATCACTCCCCCGATCATAATCTACATTACTCAACATCATTAATTCCTTACATGCAGCATACCGGATTCGTTTACTCTTTCTCCATTCACAAACACCCATTTATTAACATCCACACAGCCTGCATTTTTTTTAACCATTTTTTTACAGTTTGTTATAATCCTTTTTCATTCACGTTCTTCCAACGTTCCACAAGATCCACCTTCCATCACTTAACATTCTTTACAATCACAGCCTCAGTTCCTTTTGCTCTTTCTACTATAATGATGGCCAAGACCCGTGCAGCAAGGCTGTCCCGCATTTTTGTCTCACTTTTTTCCTGACCCCATGGTTGGAGAGAGGAGGGTAAGCTCCAGAATATTCCCTTGCTCCAGGCACCAGCCTCGTCTGCTGACAGACCTCTCAGACAGTGGCGTAACTACCGCCGTAGCAGCAGTAGCGGCTGCTACGGGGCCCGCGGCATGAGGGGGCCCGTGTCGCCCGCCGGCACGGGCCCCCACCATGGCCGGAGGCTCCGCTAGCAGCCGCTATGGCTGCTACAGCGGGACGCCACTGAACACTACGGCAGAGCAGGGAGGTATCTCCCCGCTCTGCCATTAACTGGTTCCCGACCGCTGGCTGTATTTTTACGGCCAGCGGTCAGGGTCCTTAAAACCCGAGCCATAGACTTTCTACGGCTCGGGTTTTAACTTGCTGCCCGCGCGATCGGGCAGCTGAATGTCGGGTCTCCGGCTGTCAGTGACTGCCGGGGACCCTGAGGAGAGGATAGAAGCAGCTTTCGCTGCTTCTGTCTTCTCTGATCACTTGTACACAGCGCTGAAGGCGCGCTGTGTACAGGAATAGAGACAGCAGCAGCGGCGCTGTCTCTATTCCTCCCGGTGATCATGTGACTTGTCACATGATCGCCGGGTGCCGTTAGTGGCAGGCTGCTGCTGGGTCTTACTAGACCCAGCACAGCCCTATTAGTGACAATCGTCACTATGAGAGGGCTGATTTCCCCTGTAACTGGGGCTGCTGTGCAGCTCCAGTTACAGTGGAAAAACATGGTGTAAAAGAAAGAAAAAATATATATAAAGTTCCCCAAAGGTCTTCTTTGACCTTTGGGGGACAGACCATAGTAATAAAAAAATAATAAAGTAAAGTGTAAAAAAAATGTAAATAATAAATACACATAAAATACCCACCCCAAAAAAAAAAATGTCCCCCCCCCCCCGCCAATCATTGTTGTAACGCTAGCGCTGACCCAATTACCCTAATATAGACATGTAATATATAAAAATTTACAGTAGACAATGCCGATCACAAATAAAAGGTCTATTTTAGGGTAAAACTATGTTATTACCAAAAAAAAAATAGCTGAAATGTAAAAAAGCTTATTTTTTTACTATTATTTTCAAACTTTATGAATAAAAATTCTAAAATAGCAAAAAAGGTGTGTATAAAAACGATAAAAAATGAAACCTGCATTGTCTACGAAAAAAACGTCGCAAAAATCACGTCCTTAGCCCAACAAATAAAAAAGTTATAGCCATTTAACTAACACATGCTAAAAATGGCTAAACGGTGTCTGGTCCTGAAGGCGCAAAATAGAGCAAAAGACATGTATCCCCTCTCCACAGGACATGTATCCCCTCTCCACAGGACATGTATCCCCTCCCCACAGGACATGTATCCCCTCTCCACAGGACATGTATCCCCTCTCCACAGGATCTCCACAGGATAGGGGATACATGTGTGATCGCTGGCAGCGATAGGGAGAACAGGGGACTGAAAGTCCCCTGAAGTTCTCCATCACAAACCTCGGACTTCCGGGGTCTGTGTCGGCAGCTCCGTAGAAATTAATGGAGCGCCGGTCGTGCTTGTGGGCATGCGTGACCAGCGCTCCTTTCATTTTTATTGAGCTGCGCAGACGCCGGAAGTCAGAGGTTTGTCATGGAGAACTTCAGGGGACTTTCAGTCCCCCGTTCTCCCTATCGCTGCCAGCGATCACTCATGTATCCCCTATCCTGTGGATATCCTGTGGAGAGGGGATACATGTATTTTGTAGGACACACAGTAGGTCGCATTTTTTTTGGAGGGGGGACGCTGTATGGCGTTCCCTACAGGGGGGGGAACGCTGTATGGCGTTCCCTACAGGGGGGGGTGGCTGTATGGCGTTCCCTACAGGGGGGGCTGTATGGCGTTCTCTACAGAGGGGGCTGTATGGCGTTCTCTACAGGGGGGCTGTAAGGCGTTCTCTACAGGGGGGCTGTGTGGCGTTCTCTACAGGGGGGCTGTATGGCGTTCTCTACAGGGGGCTGTATGGCGTTATCTACAGGGGGGCTGTATGGCGTTATCTACAGGGGGGCTGTATGGCGTTATCTACAGGGGGCTGTATGGCGTTCTCTACAGGGGGATGTATGGCGCTATCTACAGAGGGGGGCTGTATGGCGTTATCTACAGGGGGGGCTGTAAAAAAGGCACTATCTACAAGGGGGGGGTTGTGTGACACCCAGGGGAGGGGGGGCCCCAGTCAAAAGTTTGCTATGGGGCCCAGTCTTTCCTAGTTACGCCCCTGCTCTCAGACCAGCCCATCTTACTAGTTTCGGACTAGGCTGTCTTACCAATACGATATCAAAGTCGTTCCTCCAGACGTTATAGCAGTGGGGTATCCTTTCCTCTGATCCCTCACTGTTTTGAACTTCAAGAACAGACCATTTGCTGCCAATCAACAAATTACAAGAGCAAATTCTTCAACACAATCGACATTCGTGAACCTACATTGACTCAAGCAGGAGTTTGTCACATTCATTTCAAATGTCTACAAACCCCTCATCTTCCAGTTATGCAAAGCACTTGCTACCGGGGTATAGCTTTGCTTCATACAGCCTGTGATGTATTTTTGTGATGATTCTTTAGGGGCCCTGGGAGCGAGCCAATACTAATTCTCCTGTCACTGTAATTTGTATAGGTAGTTATACTACTACAACACAGGTGGCACTTGGGGTATGTGTCGGGTCGTTCATTGAACACAGGTTGTTATTTTACAACGGTATTCGATCCGGACGGTTTGATGTTATACTACTACAGACTTATTGGTTATGCTACAACAAAGTATATTGCGTTATCAAATGCACTCAAGAAGTCAGTCTGTACTGATTCCTACCTTATGACAGTCAGACAATACAACCAACTGTTTTTAAGGACCCTTACACAGAATATTACAAGCTGGCAGTGTGCTAGAAGCGTATCAATGGTTACTCAAAACAATATTCAACGTTTTCCCTATCCTCTGAGTTCTCCATTATCAGGGCTTAACCGTAGAAGTCCTTCTGGTACTACAGGATATTACCTAAGAATATCCAACCTTTGTCACCTACGGGCAGTCTGTACCTTGCCTGACACTCGGCTATCTCAGAGCAAACGGGCAACAGGATAACCTTTGATCCTTAACAACTTAACAGGACAGCCAAATAACAAATGACACACTAAGGCTATGTTCACACGGGGTCTTTTGCCGAGTTTTTTGACGCGGAAACCGCGTCGCAAAACTCGGCAGAAACGGCCCGAGAACGCCTCCCATTGATTTCAATGGGAGGCGTCGGCGTCTTTTTCCCGCGAGCAGTAAAACTGCCTCGCGGGAAAAAGAAGCGACATGCCCTATCTTCGGGCGCTTCCGCCTCTGACCTCCCATTGACTTCAATGGGAGGCAGGAGAAAGCGTGTTTTATGCCCGCGGCGCTCAATGGCCGCGGGCGAAAAACGGCGCGATAATTGCTATTCACACGGAGTGTTTTGGGGGAGGAATATCTGCCTCAAAATTCCGTTTGGAGCTTTGAGGCAGATATTCCTCCCCCAAAATACTCCGTGTGAACATAGCCTTAAACAGATCAGCACAAGTTTTTTCCCCCACTGTCCAGGCTGCAATCCTTCACATGTAAATTACAACTCCCAAACCATCCGCTATGTCTCTGCTTTCCAAAGGGGGGGGGGGGGGGAGTCATCACTCCTCAACTTATTCTTGTTAACTGTTTCATTGCCACCAAAAATTCTCTAATCTTTCATATCAGCAATTCAAGATTTACACATCTTCACCCACAACTCAAGATAACGTACGCACCTGAAATCATTCATCACACAAAGTTTTAACATACCTTTTGGATCCATTCTTTCATACCATTTCTGGATAAATTTCACGGCGTCGAGGAGATGTGATGTCATGACAGCTAATTCCAAGGCTCAAGCAATACGTGTGTGAAAGATTGTGTAAGAATAAGCTCCTTATCTACTGCAGTTTTTTTGTTTCACAAATTCAATGTCCAACCTCTGTGCCATCATACTATCAATCTCCCAGGTTTCAGAACCAAAAACTGATTATATTGATACATTTTTGAGAGAAGTAAGAGAAACAGACATTGTTTGTATGCTCAAAAATACTCATATCATAATATCATCTTTCAAAAGGGGAATAGGCTTGATTTCAGCCAAACGTTTACAATATGACAATAACTGACTCAGCCAATAGCATACAATGAGAATATTTCATATTGAGCCAATCACAGACACACAATACATTTCAAATGTAATATTATAATTCTTCAATAGACTCTTACGTTACTGAACACCTTCAAATTCTCTTGGCAAGAATACAATAGCTTGTTGGCCTCTAAAATGGAGGAGGTGTGGAGGAGTTATTTGCAAGTATGTATGTGAATAATGGAGACAAATTAATAAGGAATGTGATAACGTCATGTCTGGGTGTTCAGTCAGACTGCTACAAGGATACAGAAAAAAACATTTAAAGATCATATATTTCTGAAATGGGGGGGAAGGAAGTCATTTCAGGTGGAATAAAAATTACATCTCTGCATAATCTGGCATCCTGTTTGATAATTCATAATGTAATTTAATACAGAGAATATAAGCAAATTTTTCCATCCATCACAACAAATAAAGATAATTGGGAGGTCTGTTATGGAAGCTTAAGGCATTTTAAAGACTTACTCCAGCAAAAAAACAAAAGTTCAGCTGCTCGTCAGTTGTGGAGCTTTAAAAGCCCCCGAATTTTCATTTATTTGAATGCCATTACCGAGATTTCCTGGTGTCCCCTTTTAGGCCACAGATGATGCCTGTGCTACCCATAACAGAGGCAAAGCAATGCTGCTCCTTGACGAATCACTGCCAGTTTTACTTTTTCCCCAGCCTAGGAGGGGCTTAGTATTGTGCACCGGCCAACTGATATATAAGGAGAGGTAATAAACATGCGACTAACTCCATAAGGCCTAATTCAGACGAGCGTGTTTGGTCCGTGATATACGGTCCGTGTGTCGGCCGCATTTCCCGGACCGAACACACTGCAGGGAGCCGGTCTCCGTGGAACTACTGTCCCATACTGAAAACATGATTACAGTACGGGACAGTTGTCCCGCAGCGAGGCAGTGACACCTAGCGTCATAGATAACTATGATGCTAGGAGCCCGGCTACCTGCAGTGTGTTCGGTCCGGGAAATGCGGCCGACACACAGACCGTATTTAACGGACTGAACACGCTCGTCTGAATTAGGCGTTAGGGTGAGAACACGTTAGATGGCAGCCGCACGCGGCTGAATGCACACACCCATGTGGTGGCAAATGGCTGCACGATAAACTGCAAAATAGTGTGGTCATTTGCCACCACATGTGTTCACTAGCCTATGGCTGTCGCTCCGAGTGTACTGGCCTGAAAAAAAGTGTCATGGAGACAGCAGATACCTAATGCAGTTGCTTAATGCTGCAATATTTTCTGTGTAGTAGCAGAAAATAGCAAGAAACACAAGGGGGAGGGGGGTTTAACAACACTTCAACGCCAGTTTTCTGACTTAGAAAGTCGGAAAATTTGCCAGTCCTAATAGGTTCCCCCCAAAGACTTTACAGTGTAGAAGTTGGCATATATAAACCGCATGTGTTGGCTGATTTTTAATTTTTGACTGGAATGTTAAACACAATATACTTGGTTGAGTATGTCATCTCATCATGTAATTGCGTGCATTACATCCATTCTAAAGCCCGAATGGCCATATTATGGCTTTGTGTGGGAGCTGTGTATTTAGATCTTAAAAAAAAAAAAAAAAAAGAAAACTGGTTCTGGACCCTATAAAAGGAATGCAAAAAAATAAAATCTTTGATAAAATTAATCCTGCATTTCCCTGACGATCCACTGTCTGAATACGACCTATGGCTGCGTTCACACAGAAAAAATGAGGCTCCATGTAGGGACCAAATATATCGAGCTAAAAACTGAATTTGATCCCTTTTAGGGGATGCAAGAAGACCTTTCCCAAATGAGGAGTTAGAGCAATTGGACACTTGTACAACATGACGGGATGCAGTTTTGTGTTGCAAGGAGTCTTATTAAAATGTATTGCATTGAACTCCCCACTTTTTTTTTTAACTTTTTTTTTTTTTTGTGTGAAGGGCAAATCTTTGAAATTTACAGGAATTAAAAGGGAGACTAGAAAAGAAAAAGGTGTGGCAGAAAGTCTTTCGTTCTCAGAGTTAAAACTACCAGGTGTCTCGGCCCTGCTAACTCCCAGGCAGTCTCTTCCACAAGCTTCAGGTTGGTATGTGTTTTCATTGACCGGATATTCATCATTTGTTCTAGAATCGAATGTTTCAAAAAATAACCTTTTTCCTATGTGCAAGGCGTTGGGAGTTGTGTACAGGATACAATTAGCCATTTAGTTTTAGTTTGTTGACATGTGGTAGATTTGTAGCAGCGACTCTGGCTGATCAGCTACCAATGAAACATGGCTATACTAGGCAAGAAAATAGAATTTACTTAGGCCTCATGCACACGACCGTAAAAACTCCCGTTATTACGGGTCGTAATTACGACCCCTAATAACGGGCTCATAGACTTCTATTGGCGACGGGTGCCTTCCCGTTTTCTCACGGGAAGGTGCCCGTGCCGTTGAAAAAGATAGAACATGTCCTATTTCAGGCCGTAATAACGGCACGGACAGTCCATAGAAGTCTATGGAGCTCTCGTAATGACGGGTGGCTACATGTGTGCACCCGTCATTACGGCAGCGTTGCTAAGCGACGTCAGTAAATAGTCCCTGTCCAGGGAGCTGAAAGAGTTAACTGATCGGCAGTAACTCTTTCAGCACCCTGGACAGTGACTACCGATCAGAATAAACCTGTAAAAAATAAAAATAAAAGACGTTCATACTTACCGACAACTTCCTGCTTCCTCCAGTCCGGTCTCCCGCCCGTTGCCTTGGAGACGTGTCCCTCTCGACATCCGGCCCGACGTCCTGGATGACGTTTCAGGCCATGTGACCACTGCAGCCAATCACAGGTCAATCACAGGCTGCAGCGGTCACATGGACTGCCGCGTCATCCAGGGATGTCGGGCTGGATGTGAAGAGAGGGACGCGTCACCAAGACAACGGCCGGGTAAGTATGAATTTCTTTAACTTTTATTACAGAAAAGGCTGTCCCTTCTCTCTATCCTGCACTGATAGAGAGAAGGGGCTGCCGATTAGTGCAGTGCTATTTTGCCGCCAAAAACGTGCTCGTAAATACGGGTGGAATACGGGTGACACCGGACCCATATTTACGGGCACGGGTTCGTAAATACTGGTGCAAAACGGGTGGAATACGTGTGACACCGGACCCGTATTTACGCCAGTATTTACGGGTGGGAAAAAATACGGTCGTGTGCATGAGGCCTTAAAGTGATAAAAGTCAACGTTTCAAAAATGAATACATCTTTCTGAAAGTTAAATACAACTTAACCTTAACTAGCAACAGGAAACCTTTTAATTGAACCTTCACACTGTGGCTAAAATTGTGCGACTTAATAATCCGCAGCATGTCAATTTATGCTGCCGAGTCTGAGCGAAGACACTGTATTTTTTTTGGCCATAGACTCTTATAAGGAGCATAAAAACTGTATCAAAACTACTTTTACAACAGATTATGCATTTAAACCCACAGCTGTATATGCAGCAAAAACACGCTATTTGTTTCAGTTTTCTGAGATTTTGCTTTTGATTTTCCAACACATGGGAACATACCCTAAAGCCTTATTCACACGAACGTGTTTTACGTCCGTGCTACGCGCGTGGAAATCACACTTATGTAAGTCAATGGGGCCGTTCTGACAGGTCGTGATTTTCACGCAGCTTATGTCCGCTGCGTAAAACTCACGACATGTCCTATACTTGCCCGTGTTTTGCGCAGCACGCACCCATTGAAGTCAATGGGTGCGTGCAAATCGCGCTCGGCACACGGAAGCACTTCCGGGTGCCGCGTGTGATTCGCACTACAGTAGTAAATGAAATGAATGAATACAGAAAAGCACCTCCTTGTTTTATGTTTGTAAACACAAAAACAGAGTGTCTTAATGATACCAGCTGATACCAGCTGCGCGAAAATCATGTAGCCACGCACCATATACAGCTGCCACACTGAACTTTTGTGCGCGCAAATCGGACACGTTCGTGTGAATAAGGCCTATGGGTGTTGTATCCCTAGTGTGCCACGAAATGCAATACGGTTTTGGTTTGTTGCTTTTTACAGGTGGAGCACATTGAACATGCTGTGTATGTTAAAACCGTATCTCAAAGCCGCAGCAATTCGCAATAAGAAGTGGTACTTTAACCCACAGAATCACTTAGATTTAAAAGGGTATTCTCATCTAGAAAATGATTGGCATATCCACAGGATATACCATAAATGTCTGATAGGTGTGTGTCCCCCCTATCTCTAGCAGGGGGAAACCCGACTGCTGTCCTTCCTTGTCCCGCTGTAGCTGCTCTCCGGCCACTAAGTTATGATGTGGTCGTTAGTACGGAAACAGCCCAGCTTGCTGAGCTACACTGTTTTCATAACTCCCATAAAAGTGAATTGGAGTTACGCTAACAGAGTAGCATAGTGAGCTACGCTGTTTATGGCGTGCTGAACTATGGAAACAGTGTAGCTCGCTGTTCTACGCTAATCCGGGAACTCCCATTCATTTCAATGGGAGTTACGAAAACATTGTAGCTCAGCGTTTTCCTTTCTCCCAGCCACTCAGTGGCCGGGGTCACCGTTCTAGAGAGAGGTTCTGGTTTCAGAGGAGGGCTTTGCATTTATCAAACACTTATGGCATAACCTTTGCATATGCCATAAATGTCCGAGCTGAGAATACCCATTTAATTCTAACAATGGCATCACTTAGGCTCTATTCACACGACCGGGTCCGAGTGTCGGCTGATACAAATTGGCCGTTTTGGTCCGTTTTTCTCTGCCGTTTTGTATGCTTTTCGTTTCATGCCGTGTTTCAGTTTTTAACGGCCGATTTTGCCCTGTTTTGCATGCTCTCTATAGATAGTGCCACACAGCCCCCCCTGTTGGTAGTGCCACACAGCCCCCCCTGTTGGTAGTGCCACACAGCCCCCCCTGTTGGTAGTGCCACACAGCCCCCCCTGTTGGTAGTGCCACACAGCCCCCCCTGTTGGTAGTGCCACACAGCCCCCCCTGTTGGTAGTGCCACACAGCCCCCCCTGTTGGTAGTGCCACACAGCCCCCCCTGTTGGTAGTGCCACACAGCCCCCCCTGTTGGTAGTGCCACACAGCCCCCCCTGTTGGTAGTGCCACACAGCCCCCCCTGTTGGTAGGTCCACACAGCCCCCCCTGTTGGTAGGTCCACACAGCCCCCCCTGTTGGTAGGTCCACACAGCCCCCCCTGTTGGTAGGTCCACACAGCCCCCCCTGTTGGTAGGTCCACACAGCCCCCCCTGTTGGTAGGTCCACACAGCCCCCCCTGTTGGTAGGTCCACACAGCCCCCCCTGTTGGTAGGTCCACACAGCCCCCCCTGTTGGTAGGTCCACACAGCCCCCCCTGTTGGTAGGTCCACACAGCCCCCCCTGTTGGTAGGTCCACACAGCCCCCCCTGTTGGTAGGTCCACACAGCCCCCCCTGTTGGTAGGTCCACACAGCCCCCCCTGTTGGTAGGTCCACACAGCCCCCCCTGTTGGTAGGTCCACACAGCCCCCCCTGTTGGTAGGTCCACACAGCCCCCCCTGTTGGTAGGTCCACACAGCCCCCCCTGTTGGTAGGTCCACACAGCCCCCCCTGTTGGTAGGGCCACACAGCCCCCCCTGTTGGTAGGGCCACGCAGCCCCCCCTGTTGGTAGGGCCACGCAGCCCCCCCTGTTGGTAGTGCCACGCAGCCCCCCCTGTAGGTAGTGCCACGCAGCCCCCCCTGTAGGTAGTGCCACGCAGCCCCCCCTGTAGGTAGTGCCACGCAGCCCCCCCTGTAGGTAGTGCCACGCAGCCCCCCCTGTAGGTAGTGCCACGCAGCCCCCCCTGTAGGTAGTGCCACGCAGCCCCCCCTGTAGGTAGTGCCACGCAGCCCCCCCCTGTAGGTAGGGCCACGCAGCCCCCCCTGTAGGTAGTGCCACGCAGCCCCCCCCCTGTAGGTAGGGCCACGCAGCCCCCCCCCTGTAGGTAGGGCCACGCAGCCCCCCCTGCAGGTAGTGCCACGCAGCCCCCCCTGCAGGTAGTGCCACGCAGCCCCCCCCCTGTAGGTAGTGCCACGCAGCCCCCCCCTGTAGGTAGTGCCACGCAGCCCCCCCCCTGTAGGTAGTGCCACGCAGCCCCCCCCCTGTAGGTAGTGCCACACAGCCCCCCCCCTGTAGGTAGTGCCACACAGCCCCCCCCTGTAGGTAATGCCACACAGCCCCCCCCCCTGTAGGTAGTGGCACACAGCCCCCCCCCCTGTAGGTAGTGGCACACAGCCCCCCCCCCCCTGTAGGTAGTGCCACACAGCCCCCCCCTAGGTAGTTCTACACAGCACCCCCCCCCCATAGATGTCACCCCCCCCCTACCGTTTTGTAGATAACGCCACCGTTCCAGGAGAAGTCCCTGACGTCACTGTCCATATATGGACAGTGACGTCAGGGACTTCTGGAGCGGAATCCCCAATCACCGGCTACAACGTTGACTAAGCTGTGGGCGGGGATTGGGGATTCCGCGCCTACAGGCAGCAAATAAATACCCTTCTCCTCACATGCACTTCGCACTGTGAGGAGGAGAGATCGATCGACGGAAGACACGGCCGTCACTCGGAACACATTCGAGTGAAGGCCGTGTATTACCCGGCCCCATAGACTTCTATGGGAGCAGAGCGGCTGGGAGAACAGCCGAAAATAGGGCATGTCGGATTTTTTGACTTCCCGGGCCATCAAAATATCGGTCGTATGAATAGCCCCATTTGGGGTCTATTGTTCCTACTGAGACCGTGTGACGGCTTATTTTTTAAAAGGCTGTCAGACGGCCGGGAAACACTGCTGTGTGAATAGGGCCTTAGGAGAGGATTGTCGAACATTTTAGAAAATTATTTCCTTACACAAAATAGGACTAGGGTACATGAGATTAGGAAATCACTTAAGTTGGAACACTAGCAAAAGTAATAGACATTCAAAAAAATCAAACGGGCTCAAAAAACAAGCTCTCATATGGCTACAGCAGGTCGCCAGGAAAATCAAAAGGTTATGGCTCTCAGAATGCGGAGATGAAGAATCGAAAAATATAACCGTGTGATGAATGCCAAATTTGGCTGCGGTGCAAAGGGGATAGTGTTTTATGATGGCATTAATATTCTTGCAGAATTATTGGTTTGTGTTGATTTAAATAGCTGCAAAATGCAATTACAATGTCTACAACATGTATAAAACAGGCCATATACATAAGATGGAAAGTTGTCCGAAATGACTAATTTCAACCACTGCGGCCAATCATAGTTGTAAAATTTTATGCAAACTATGTGGATTGATTAGTTTTTTTTTGGCCAGTCGTGATCTGAAACCGTGTGTGTGGTGGGCCACTTACAGCTGATCGTTTGCCATTTTGTGCAATTGCATTCTGGGTTTACTTTTCCAATTTTTTTTTTTTTTATTTATTTTTTTTAAAAGAGGCTCTGTCACCAGATTCTCAAATCCCTATCTCCTATTGCATGTGATCGGAGCTGCAATGTAGATAACAGTAACGTGTTTTTTTTAGTTTTTTTTTTTAAAACGTTATTTTTTGGCCAAGTTATAAGCTATTATATATATATATATATGTGTGCAAATGAGCTTTGAAATGGACAACTGGGCGTGTTTTTTTCCGTACGTCCAACTGGGCGTGTATTGTGTTTTTAACTGGGCATGTTTACTTGTTTCACTAACTGGGCGTTGTGAATAGAAGTGTATGATGCTGACCAATCAGTGACCAATCAGCATCATGCACTCCTCTCCATTCATTTACACAGCACATAGTGTTCTTACTAGAACGATGTGCAGCCACATACACAAGTGTCCTGATAATGAATACACATGACCTCCAGCCTGGACGTCATGTGTATTCAGAATCCTTCTGAATCTTTTCTGTGAGATTTCAGCAAGCCACGCGTAATCTCGCGAGATTACGAGGTAAACGAGATTTCGTTTCCCTTGCTGGAAATCTCACAGAAAAGATTCAGAAGTGTCAGGATTCTGAATACACATGACGTCCAGGCTGGAGGTCATGTGTATTCATTATCAGGACACTTGTGTATGTGGCTGCACATCGTTCTAGTAAGAACGTGATGCTGCTGTGTAAATGAATGGAGAGGAGTGCATGATGCTGATTGGTCACTGATTCGTCAGCATCATACACTTCTATTCACAACGCCCAGTTAGTAAAACAAGTAAACACGCCCAGTTAAAAACACAATACACGCCCAGATGGACATACGACAAAAAACACGCCCAGTTGTCCATTTCAAAGCTCATTTGCATATATATATATATATATATATATATATATATTAGCTCATAACGTAGCCAAAAATGAAAAGTTTTTCAAAAAAACAAACACGTTACTGTTATCTACATTGCAGCGCCGATCACATGCAATAGGAGATAGGGATTTGAGAATCTGGTGACAGAGCCTCTTTAACGAAGTCCCTGATCTGGCGGTTCAGCCTAGCCCATTGTGGCCGATCCTAATCTTAAGTGTATTGCAATCTTCAGACCTGTGAAACCTTATTTCAGGCACTTTACATCTGTCTGACTTGGATCAAGACACCATGGATCCTTTACAAGACATGTCTTCCCCTGAAATTAATAGGTTTGGAAAGGTCAGTTTTTAGCTTTTCTGTAGAATTGCATGTCTTTATAATTATTTTATATATATATATATGTGTATGTGTGTGTATATGTTTTGGTTTCTACAACAATAGATAAAGTTTGTCATTTATTTCTTTTTTTATACATAAAATCAGCCATTACAAATTGACACTGCCAGCAAAAAGGATATCGAAAGCAATGACCAGATTGGTATGTCTTTATTTTATTTTTTTATTAAAAAGATCTTAAACCCTTAGGCCCCATGGACACGAACGTGTTTTGCGGCAACAATTCCCCCGAAAATCCACGGGAGAACTGCGGCCCCATTCATTTCTATGGGCCAATGCACATGACCGTGGTTTCCACAGTCCGTGCGTGGCCCAGGAGCCTGGACCACAGAAAGGACGGACATGTCTTATTAGAGTCGTGTTCTGCGGTTCAGGCTCATAGAAAATATTGGTTGCGGCCATGTGCACGGCCAGAGATTTGCAGGTGACACTCCGTGTCTGGCCGACACGGAAATCACGGCCATGCACATGGCTACGGTCGTGTGCGTGAGGCCTTAGTGACCAGCCTATTTTCGGCCCTAATGACCAAGCTATTTTGTTATTTTTCTATAGTCGCATTCAAAGAGCTATAACTTTTTTTAGTTTTCTGTCGACATAGCTGCATGAGGACTTTTTTTTTGCGGGATTAGTTGTACCATTGCACCATTTTGGGGTACATGTTTTTTTAACTTTTTTTATTAACTTTTTTTGGGGGCATAGAAAAACCCCTGAAATTTTGCCCTTGTTCTATGCATTTCAAAATAATGCCGTTTACTGTTCGGCATAAATAACATTTCCTTTATTCATTGGGTCGGTATGATTACGACGATACCACATATGTATCGTTTTTTTTATGTTTTTACGACTTTTCCACAATAAAAACTGTTGAACTAAAATTATTTATTTTTGCATAGTCTCTTTCCAGTCATTTTTTTATTTTTCCATCAAGGTAGTGATATGAGGGCATGTTTTTGCGGGACGAGACAGTTTTGATTGGTACTGTTTTGGGATACATGGGACTTATTGATCAACTTTTATTATTATGACTTTTTGGGGGGGGCAATGAAAAAATAAAAAGTGTCGCCGTTTTTTGTGGTGGTTTTTTTTTTTTTTACGCCGTTAACCTTGCAGTTTAAATTACATGTTAACTTTATTGTTTCGGTCATTATGGTCGCGGCGATACCATATATGTGTCCCTTTTTTTTCTTTTTCACACTTTTACTAAATCCACTTTTTATGGAAAAAAAAAAGTTGTTTTTTGGTTGCTATAATCTTTATTTTTATTTAACATTTATTACTTATGTTTTTAGTCCCACTAAGGGACTTTATTATGCGATCTTTAGATCGTAGATATAATGCTTTGGTATACTTGGACAATAATGCTTCTGGCACAGCCTAATAGGCATATAGCCAGGGCAGGCCTGGTGGCCTTTATTAGGCCCCCGGCTGCCATGACACCCCATCGGAGGCCCGCGATTGCATTTGCGTGCCGCCGATGGGTGACAGAGGGAGCTCCCGCCCTCTGTAAAGGATTTAAATGCTGTGGTCACTATTGACCGCAGCATTTAATAGTTTAAACGGCCGCAATCTGAGTAAACTTCCATCGCTACCGTTTGCCCAGGAGCCCGGCTGTCATCAGACAGCTGAGCACCTGCTCCAGCCTTCACGGGACACCCATGCAGGACTTAGACTAGGCTGCCGTTAAAAGGCGGCAGCCTAGCCTAAGGCCCCTTAGTGACCGCTGTGAAAAGGCGTATTGGTGGTCACTAAGGGGTTAAGATACCAGATTAATTAACCAATTATTTCTGTGTCACGCATATCTAAGCCCCGAAATAGAAAATCTTATTGATAAAGTTTAAAATCCTGAGACAATGGCACTTTAGGAACAGGCATCTGTAAGAGATGTGCCTAAAGCTAGTTATAATAATGGGAGCAGAACACACACACTACAGCCCCTCTACACCTGAAAGTGAGTTTTGGGGGTGCTGTAAGTAATTTGTAAAATAATTGACGGCAGAGTATTGGAGGAGAGCGCGCTCTTCCAATTTGTGGGCTGCTAGAACAGTTCTGCACCACTGATTGGAGAAGAGCTGCTGACTGACATGGCTCTCCTTTAGAAGAGCACACCCGCACATCCCTTCCAGAGAACTGTGTGAGTAGCCTACAATACCTCGAAACTCCAGTTCGGGAAAGGGGGTCTTTGTAGCAGGCACTCTGCTCTCACTATTCTGGTTACCCTTAAGCAGGAGCCACTCTATGGAGAGTCACCATATATAATAGCATAACTGTCCCTAGTACTTCAGTCATTTGATAATCAATGTTGACCAACAAGGTTGGTCTGAAGGAGTTCTAATCTAGGGGATCCATTTCTGACAACCGTAGGAGCATAGTGTGAGGAACTGTGAAGGTTCCCTTGTACATTTGATTAATGAGGACCTGTCATCTGCCCAAAAAACTGCAGTTGACATCTCAGATTGCAGGCACCTCACAGATTCTGATGCTTTTTATTGTTTTCTTCTAGCCCCCACTGAGATATTGGGGCCGTTTGTTCTGGTGTCCGATATGCAAATGAGGCCTTTGACTGTTAAGTGGGCAGTTAGTTACCCTTATCAAGTGACAGGTGTTACTCGCCCACTTGACAGTCAGGCATTATTTGCATATCAGGCACCAAACCTAACGGCGCAGATATTGGTATGTGCACCAGTTAAGTTTAGAAATAGATGAAATCTACTCGGGCAGCCTAAAGCCTCATTCACACGACAGGGTCCGAGTGTCGGCTGGGAAAATCGGCCGTTTTTGGCCGATTTTTCCCGGCCGGTTTGCATCCGTTCCGATTTCCGTTCAGGGCCGTGTTGCCGTTTTTACCGGCCGATTTGGACCCGATTTGCATCCGTTTTTTTCCCTGTCAGTTTTAAAATCTGATGAATTTCATTTAAATTTGTTGCCACACACAGCTCTCTGTAGATAATGCCACCCAGACCCCTGTAGGTAATGCCACCCAGACCCCTGTAGGTGATGCCACCCTGCCCCCTGTAGGTGATGCCACCCTGCCCCCTGTAGGTGATGCCACCCTGCCCCCTGTAGGTGATGCCACCCTGCCCCCTGTAGGTGATGCCACCCTGCCCCCTGTAGGTGATGCCACCCTGCCCCCTGTAGGTGATGCCACCCTGCCCCCTGTAGGTGATGCCACCCTGCCCCCTGTAGGTGATGCCACCCTGCCCCCTGTAGGTGATGCCACCCTGCCCCCTGTAGGTGATGCCACCCTGCCCCCTGTAGGTGATGCCCCCACCCCCCCCCCCACATTCCAGGAGAAGTCACTGGCTTCAATGTCCATATATGGACAGTGTAGTCACTGACTTCTCCTGGAGAGGAATTCCCTGCCACAGGTCGGGAATTCCGCTTCAGAAGTGACGTCACTGTGTCCATATATGGACAGTGTAGTCACGCACTTCTCCTGTAGCGGAATCCCCAATCCCCGGCCCGGGATTGGGGATTCCGACTCCTACAGGGAGCAAAAAAAGACCCTCCTCCTCCTCCTCACATGCACTCTGCATTGTGAGGAGGAGAGAGAGCACGAGCGACGGAATACATGGCCGTCACTCGGGACCCATTCCGGTGATGGCCGTGTATTATCCGGCCCCATAGACTTCTATGGGGGCCGGGTACTCGGCTGAAAATAGGACATGTCCCATTTTTTGACGGCCGGTTTTCCCGGCCCGTCAAAAAATCGGTCGTGTGAATAGCCCCATTAGGGGTCTATTGTTCCTAATGCAGCCGGGTGACGGCCGTTTTATGAACGGCCGTCACCCGGCCGGGAAACCCTGTCGTGTGAATTCCGCCTTAGAGAATCAAATTGTCTGCTAATTACTTTCGTTTTCTGCTGCACACGACACAGATATGTTTATACAGTGCATGTAAGGCCCATTACCTAGTGAATTGGTCCTTACATTAAAATGTACTCAGTATGTATCTCATAATGTCAGTGTTGCTGCATTGTTTTAGAGGTAATTTACTGTGTAGCACTACTGTTTTCTCTTGCTATTTGTATTGTGCTAGATCCTATTGAAGGGCTTTATCCTTCAGGCAAAGCTGAGGATTTAGCAAAGAAAAGGAAGCGATCAAGCAATGAAGATGAAGAGGAAATCACTTTAAAACCACGTAAACTTTTCAGTTCCGGTGAGAAACAAAATCTGCAACAAATAAAAAAAATAAATGTACTTGCATACACAGTAGGCTTGCGTGTCAAATTTGTCTGACAGTGTGTTCTTGTTGCCCATCGCCATCATTCTGTTCAGATATTTATTTTCTAAACTGCCATGGAAAAAGGAAACCTGAACTATGTGTGCTGTGGACAAGAACACATTTGTCATACTTGAGCACTAAGGGTATGTGCACACAAACTAATTACGGACGTAATTCGGGCGTTTTTGCCCCGAATTACGTCCGAAAAATGCGCCTCAATAGCGTTGACAAACATCTGCCCATTGAAAGCAATGGGCAGACGTTTGTCTGTTCACACGAGGCGTATATTTACGCACAGCTGTCAAATGACGGCGCGTAAATAGACGCCCGCGTCAAAGTGACCTGTCACTTCTTGGGGCGTAATTGGAGCCGTTATTCATTGACTCCAATGAATAGCAGCGCCAATTACGTCCGTAATGGACGCGGCGTTCAAGCGCTTGCACATGCCGTTACGGCTGAAATTACGGTGATGTTTTCAGGAGGAAACATCCCCGTAATTTCAGCCGTTACGGACGCTGTCGTGTGAACATACCCTAAGGCTGGGTTCACACGACCATGTTACGTCCGTAATGTACGGAACTTATTTCGGCCGGAAGACCCGGACCGAAAACAGTGCAGGGAGCCGGGCTCCTAGCATCATAGTGATGTACGATGCTAGGAGTCCCTGCCTCTGCGTGGAACTACTGTCCCGTACTGTAATCATGTTTTCAGTACGGGACAGTAGTTCCACGCAGAGGCAGGGACTCCTAGCATCGTACATCACTATGATGCTAGGAGCCCGGCTCCCTGCACTGTGTTCGGTCCGGGTCTTCCGGCCGAAATACGTTCCGTACATTACGGACGTAACATGGTCGTGTGAACCCAGCCTTAGTGATACATGGCAGCCAAAAACACATTTTGTCGGTTTGCAATTTTGATCAAAATAAACCTGTTGCACCCTGGAGTTTGGTTAACATTTCTGGTAATGGCGTCTCAGGCTTCATTTACATCTGCATTCTGCTTTCCATTTCTCTCAATCATGCCGCGCTGTTCATTTTCAAACAAAAATGACGTAATCTGCGACTGGGGCCTCTAACAGAGCCTCTGATGCAGGTGTGAACAGAGACTAAAAGTAATTAATTAGAACTCCTTTACCCTTGGCACCGTTTTACAGAACAACTTTGCAAACTGATTAATGCATTACTCAAGTGTTCTAACATGTGTTAATATTTGTACTGCTAAAGTTTCAGCTTACCTGGAAGATGATGTTTTTAAATCGGACTCTCATGAATCGGACATAACAGAATGCAGCTTCATTTCATCTTTTGAAAGCTTTAGTGACGGCCTTAAAAAGAAAATAATGGTAAAATAAATTTTCTTTCTGTGTTACAGTACATTTGTCATTTAAAATCCTATTTATTCCATATACAGTATGTGCTCATGTAAAAGTGACCTGTGCTGAAAAAAAAAGCAAGCCTGCTAGTTGCTAAGAACAGTTGGGACTCTACCGTAACTATCATCTTCGTGCAATATCCTGCCTCGTGGATAAAATAAGCTTATGAATTCAACTGATTTGTAAGAATTGGCTCCTTACTGATGCACAATACATAAGACCCCAATAAATTCATAATGGCATTGCATTTAACAAGCTTCTTGCCCAAAGAATATAAGTTATTCCCTATTAATTTTTTAGAGCGCTCTACTCTTATTAGTCATGTTTTGTAAATTTGCGTAGATAACTGCAAATATTGTCATATCCGAACAGCATTAAATTGGTATTCCCATCTAATAATGTAATGGTATATCACTAGGATATGCCATAACATTATGGTCTAAAGAAAAAATTTGTTATTGTGTTAGCCAGCTGCATATCAACATTAATTTTATTTCCGTTAGCCATTAAAAGGTATCATAACTGCAATACTATTTTGTTTCTCTTATTGAGAGCAGTATACTATTATGGTGGACCTCTGGGATCAATCACTACAACAAAGAGACCAGGTTACCTTCAGCTTATTTCCTGCATAAAAGTGAAGTACAGGGAACTCCATCACAGCCCCAGGTGATTGGAAGTGATTTTGTAGATCCCTGCACAGCAAGTGGCGGAAGTGTCGCTGTGCAGGAAAAAAAAAACCTGTGAAGGAGCTTCAGTACTCAACTGCACTGCTACTCCTTAGACCTTAATGACCAAGCCATTTTTTAAGTTTTTCCATCGTCTCATTCAAAGAGCTATAGACTTTTCATCTTTGCGTCGACATAGCTGTATAAGGTCTTGTTTTTTTGCGGGACAAGTTGTAATTTTTAATAGCACCATTTTGGGGTACAAAGAATTGAATAACTTTTATTAACTTTTTTTGGGGGGGGGGATAGAAAAAAAACCAGCAATTTTGCCACGCTTTTTTGCGTCCTAAATTTACGCCGTTTACCGTGTGGTATAAATAACACAATACCTTTATTCAGCGGGTTGTTGCGATTGCAACAATACCAAATTTGTATCGTTTTTGTATGTTTTACTACTTTTACACAGTGAAAACACTTTTTTCAAAATTATTTGTTTTTGTGTGTCCATATTTGAAGAGCCGTAACGTTTTTATATTTTCGCCGATGCAATTGTATGAGGGCGCTTTTTTTTGCGGGACGACTTGTAGTTTTTATCGGTACCATTTTGGAGTAGATGCGACTTTTTGATCATTTTTTTTAAGGCTGGATTCAAAGAAAACAGCAATTTTTGCATGTTTTTTTTATTTATTTTTTTTACGATGTAATAACTTTATAGTCGGGGTCGTTACAGACGCGGCGATACCAAATATGTGTAACTTTTTTACTTTATTTTGTTAATGATAAAGCAGTTTGTAAGGTAGAAAAGTTGGGTTTTTAATTATTTTTTTTTTCACTTTTTAATAAACTTTTTTTTAACCAGTTCAGGACCGGGCTATTTTGCGCCTTCAGGACCAGACACCGTTTAGCCCTTTTTAGCATGTGTTAGTTAAATGGCTAGAACTTTTTTATTTGTTGGGCTAACAACGTGATTTTTGCGATGTTTTTTCCATAGACAATGCAGGTTTCTTTTTTTATCGTTTTTATACACACCTTTTTTTCTATTTTAGAATTTTTATTCATAAAGTTTGAAAATAATAGTAAAAAAATAAGCTTTTTTAAGTTTCAGCAATTTTTTTTTTTTGTTAACATAGCTTTACCCTAAAATAGATCTTTTATTTGTGATCGTCATTGTCTACCGTAAATTTTAATATATTACATGTCTATATTAGGGTAATTGGGTCAGCGCTAGCTTTACAAAAATTATTGGCGGGGGGGGGGGGACTTAACTATTTTTTTTATTACTATTTTTTCTATACTATGGTCTGTCCCTCAAAGGTCAAGAAAGACCTTTGGTGAACTTTTTATACATATTTTTTTTCTTTCTTTTACACCATGTTTCTCCGCTGTAATTGGGGCTGCACAGCAGCCCCAATTACAGGGGAAATCAGCCCTCTCCTAGTGCCGATTGTCACTAATAGGGCTGTGCTGGGTCTAGTTAGACCCAGCAGCAGTCTGTCAGTAACGGCACCCGGCGATCATGTGACCAGTCACATGATCACCGGGAGGAATAGAGACAGCGGCGAGGCCGCTGCCTCTATTCCTATACACTGCGTTCATTGAGCGCTGTGTAAAAAGACATCGGAGAAGACAGAAGCAGCGAAAGCTGCTTCTATCTTCTCCTCAGGGTCCCCGGCAGTCACTGACAGCCGGAGACCCGACATTCAGCTGCCCGATCTCGCGGGCAGCAAGTTAAAACCCGCGCCGTAAAAAGTCTATGGCTCGGGTTTTAAGGACCCTGACCGCTGGCTGTAAAAATACAGCCAGCGGTCGGGAACCAGTTAAACATTTTTACTAGTCCCACTAGGGGACTTCACTATGCGATTATCCGATCGCATTTATAATACACTGCAATACTTCTGTATTGCAGTGTATTATGCCTGTCCGTGTAAAACGGACAGGCATCTGCTAGTTCATGCCAGAGGCATGATCTAGCAGGCATTCACGACAGGCAGACCTGGGGGCCTTTATCAGGCCCCCGGCTGCCATCGGAGACACAGACACTCGGCGATCTTATCGCCGGGTGTCAGTGGGATGAGAGGGAGCTCCCTCCCTCTCTCCAAAACCACTCAGATGCGTTGCACGCTATTCAGCACCGCATCTGAAGGGTTAAACGGGTGAGATCGATACTCATATCGATCTCACCCGGTCGAGCAGGGACGCCCTCAGCTACCTCTGCAGCTGAGAGCAGGGAGATTTGACAGCTCCCTGCTCTGTTTACTTATTCCGATGCAGCGACGTAAAAAGTCTATTGCATCGGAATAAGGCCCGTTAGTGACCGACATAAAAACACTATGGGCCAATCACTAACAGGTTAAAGGGGTTGTCCGAGATTTAATGACTGTGTTAATGCTTGTAAATTATAAATGTAAATACATTTGTAATCTACTCACTCTCTGCACTGGCTCTGGCCGCTTTGTTGATCTTGAATTCTTTGCCGGGTATACGACACGTCACTTATGATGTGCCGTGTATGGGCTGTTCTGTTTCACAGCCCGTAACGCGCATGCGCTGTCACTACTGTTCGAGATAACAGCAGGGGCCGCGCATGCGCGTTACAACAGAACAAGCCGACAAGTGACGTGTCGTATACCCGGAAGAGAATTTAAGATCAACAAAGCGACCAGAGCAAAGTCACCCGTCAAGTACCCCACGACAGGATCTGGAAATGGGGCCACTTTGGAAAAAGTAAGTATATTACAAATGTATTTACATTTATAAATTACAAGCATTAACAGTCATTAAATCTCCGACAACCCCTTTAATGACTGAAGCTATTTTTTCCGTTTTTCCATTGTCGCATTCCAGGAGCTATAACTTTTTTTATTTTTGCGGCAAAATAGCTGTATAAGGTCTTGTTTTTTGCGGGACAAGTATATTTTAATAGCACCATTTTGGGGTATATATAATTTATTGATTAACTTTTATGAACTTTTTTTTTTTTGTGGGGGGTGGGATAGAAAAAAAACCCAGAAATTTGGCCACACTTCTTTGCGTCCGAAATCTACGCCATTTACCGTGTGGTATAAACACAACTTTATTCAGCGGGTTGTTACAATTGCAACGATACCAAATTTTTACAGTTTTTGTATGTTTTACATATTTGAAGAGCAGTTTTTATCGGTACCATTTTGGAGTAGATGCGACTTTCTGATCACTTTTTATAAAAAAAAATTTTAAGGATGGATTCAAAGAAAACAGCAATTTTTGCATGGTTTTTAATTTTATTTTTTACAACGTTCACCGTGCGGGTTAAATGATGTAATACGTTTATAGTTGGGGTCGTTACGGACGCGGCGATACCAAATATGTGTAACTTCTTTACTTTATTTTGTTTGTTAATAATAAAGCGGTTTGTAAGGGGGAAAAGTGGATTTTTCATTTTTTTTTTCACTTATTAAACTTTTTTTTACTAGTCCCACTAGGGGACTTCACTATGCGATTATCCGATCGCATTTATAATACACTGCAATACTTCTGTATTGCAGTGTATTATGGCTGTCCGTGTAAAACGGACAGGCATCTGCTAGGTCATGCCTCTAGCAGGCATTCACTACAGGCATACCTTGGGGCCTTTATTAGGCCCCCCGGCTGCCATCGGAGACACAGACACTCGGCGATCTTATCGCCGGATGTCAGTGGGATGAGAGGGAGCTCCCTGCCTCTCTCCAAAAGCACTCACTATTGCCCACTATTAAGCGCCGCATCTGAGTTAAACGGGTGAGATCGATACTAATATTGATCTCACCCGGTCGAGCAGGGATGCCCCCAGCCCTCAGCTACCTCTGGCAGCTGAGAGCAGAGAGATTTAACGGCTCCTTGCTCTGTTTATTTTTTCCGATGCAGCGCCGTAAAAAGTCTATTGCATCGGAATAAAGCCCGTTGGTGGCCAATGTAGAAACACTATGGGGCGGTCACTAACTGGTTAAGAAGGTATTCTACCACAATACCTTTGGTTACAATGCATTTGGAAAGTCTTCGGACCCTTTACATTTTTTGAGGCCTTGTGCTAAAATAAAAAAATTTCAAGGTTTTCCCCATCATTCTGCATTCAATATCCCATAATGACAGTGTTCGTAATGTTTGCTAATTTATTGAAGAGATAAAACTAATATATTGCATTGACATAAGTATTCATACCCTTTACTCAGTACTTAGCACCTTTGTCAGCGATAATAGCCTCCAGTCTTCTTGGGTATGATGTCACAAGGTTTTTACACCTGGATTCCAGGCTTTTCTGCCATACTCGATCAGGTTTCCGTTAAGAATATCGCTGTACTTTGCACCATTCAGCTTTCCCTCAACCCTGACCATTCTCCCTGTCCCAGGCGCTGAAAAACACCCCCACAGCAGGATACTGACATCACCATGCTTCACTGTTGGGATGATATTGGGCAGGTGATAACCCGTCCCCGATTTCCTCCAGACATGACACTCAGAATTGAGGCCTAAAAAGTTCAATCTTGGTTTCATCAGACCACAGAATGTTGTTTCTCACAGTCAGAGTCCTTTAGGTCCTTCTTTGCAAACACCAGACAGGCTTTCATGTGTCCTATATCGAGGAAAGGCTTCTTTTTGGACACTCTGCCATAAAGCCCAGATTGGTGGAGTGCTGCAGTGACGGTTGACCTTCTGGAAGTTTCTCCCATCTGCACACAGAATCTTTGGAGCAAAGACCATTAGGTTCTTGGTCCCCTCTCTTACAAAGGAGCTACTTCCCCGATTACTTAGTTTGGTGGGGCGGCTAGCTCCTGGTTGTTCCAAACTTCTTTGATTTAAGAATTATGGAGGCCACTGTGCTGCTCTTGTACACTTCTCCAGATCTGTGCCTCCACACAATCCTGTGTCTGAGCTCTACAGGCAGTTCTTTCCACCTCTTGGCTTGTTTTTTGCTCTGATATGCTTTGTCAGCTGTGAGACCTTATATAGACAGGGGTGTGTCTTTCCAAATCATGTCCAATCAAATGAATTTACCACAGGTGGATTCTAATCAATGTGTAGAAACATTTCAAAGAATATCTAGAAAAATGGGAGGCCCCCATAGTGAATTTCAAATGTCATAGCAAATGGTCTGAATACGGAGTTTGAGTTTATTTTCTAAAAAAAATATATATATTTTTTACTTTGTCATTATGGGGTATTGAGTGTAGAATGATGGGGAAAAACTTTTTATTTTTTTTATTTTAGCACTGGGCCTCAACATATCAAAGTGAAAAAATTTAACCCCTTAAGGACGCAGCCTAGTTTTGGCCTTAAGGTTCAGAGCCCATTTTTCAAATCTGACATATTTCCCTTTATGTGGTAATAACGTCGGAATGCTTAAACCTATCCAAGCGATTCTGAGATTGTTTTCTCGTGACACATTGGGCTTCATGTTCGTGGTAAAATTTGGTCGATATATTCAGTGTTTATTGGTGAAAAATTGCAAAATGTAGAGAAAATTTTGAAAAAATAGAATTTTTCAGAATTTAAATGCATCTGCTTGTAAAACAGACGGTTATACCACCCAAAATAGTTACTAGTTCACATTTCCCATATGTCTACTTTAGATTGGCATCGTTTTTTGAACATTCTTTTATTTTTCTTGGACGTTGCAAGGCTTAGAACATAAACAGCAATTTCTCATATTTTTAAGAAAATTTCAAAAGCCTTTTTTTTAAGGTATTTCTTCAGTTCTGAAGTGGCTTTGAGGGGCCTATGTATTAGAAACCCTGGTAAAACACCCTATTTTAAAAACTAGACCCCTCATAGTATTCAAAATAGCATTTAGAAAGTTTTTTAACCCTTCAGGCATTTCACAAGAATTAAAGCAAAGTGGAGATGAAATTTGCAAATTTCATTTTTCTTGCTGAATTTCAATTTTATTAAAAAAAAATTCTGTAACACAGAAGGTTTTACCAGAGAAATACTACAAAATATGTATTGTCCAGATTCTGCAGTTTTTAGAAATGTCCCACATGTGGCTCTACTGCGCTCGTGGACTAAAACACAAGCCCAAGAAGCACCTAGTGCATTTTGAGGCCTCTTTTTTATTAGAATATATTTTAGGCAGCATGCCAGGTTTGAAGAGGTGTTAAGGTGCCAAAACAGTAGGAATCACCGAATAGTGACCCCATTTTGGAAGCTACACCCCTCAAGGAATTAATTTATGGTGGTTGTTACCATTTTGACCGCACAATTTTTTCACAGCACCTATTTGAATTGGACTGTGAAATTAAAAAAATTTAACTTTTTCCAATAAGATGTCATTTGTGATCAAAATTTCTTATTTTCACAGGGAACAAAATACCCCATATTGTTGCCCAATTTCTCCTGAGTGCATACCCCATTTGTGGCGATGAACTGCTGTTTGGGCCCATAGGAGGGCTTAGAATGAAAGGAGCGCTATGTGTTTGTTGGAGTCCAGTTTTTGCTGGATTGGTTTTCGGGTGCCATGTCGCATTTGCAGAGCCCCAGAGGTATCAAAGCAATGGAAACCCACCAGAAGTGACCCCATTTTGGAAACTACACCCCTCAATGAATTCATTTATGGGTAATGTGACCATTTAGACACCATAGTTTCTTAACAGAACTTATTTGAATTGGGCTGGGAATTAAAAAAAAAAAAAAAATACTTTTTCCAATAATATGTCGTTTTAGCTCAAAAATTCTTATTTTCACAAGAAATAAAATACTAAATTTTGTTGCCGAATTTGTCCTGAGTGCGGCAATACCCCACTTGTGGTGATAAACTGCCGTTTGGGCCCATGGGAGGGCTCAGAAGGAAAGGAGCGCTATGTGTTTGTTGGAGTCCAGATTTTGCTGGATTGGTTTTCGGGTGCCATGTCGCATTTGCAGAGCCCCAGAGGTATCAAAGCAATGGAAACCCACCAGAAGTGACCCCATTTTGGAGACTACACCCCTCACGGAATTCATTTATGGGTGTTGTGACCATTTTGACCCCATAGTTTTTTCACAGAACTTATTTGAATTGGGCTGGGAATTAAAACAAAATAAACTTTTTCCAATAATATGTAGTTTTGGCTGAAAATTTCTTATTTTCACAAGAAATAAAATACCCCATTCTGTTGTGCAATTTGTCCTGAATGCAGCAATACCCCATTTGTGGTGGTAAACTGCAGTTTGGGCCCATGGGAGGGCTCAGAACAAAAGGACCACCATTTGGCCTACAGGGGATTTTCTGGTGCGAAGTCATGTATGCAGAAGCCCCTGAGGTACCAGTACAGTTGAAACCCGCAAGAAGTGACCCCGTTTTAAAAACTACACCCTTAAGGCATTCATCTAGAGGTGTAGTGAGCATTTTGACATACAACCTATATCAATGATATAGAGGATGGGATTAATAGCACTATTTCTATTTTTGCAGATGACACCAAGCTATGTAATATAGTTCAGTCTATGGAAGATGTTCATGAATTGCAAACAGATTTAAACAAACTAAGTGTTTGGGCATCCACTTGGCAGATGAAGTTTAATGTAGATAAATGTAAAGTTATGCACCTGGGTACGAACAACCTGCATGCATCATATGTCCTAGGGGGAGCTACACTTGGGGAGTCACTTGTTGAGAAGGATCTGGGTGTACTTGTAAATCATAAACTAAATAACAGCATGCAATGTCAAGCAGCTGTTTCAAAGGGCAGCAAGATATTGTCGTGTATTAAAAGAGGCATGGACTCTCGGGACAGGGATGTAATATTACCACTTTACAAAGCATTAGTGAGGCCTCATCTAGAATATGCAATTCAGTTCTGGGCTCCAGTTCATAGAAAGGATGCCCTGGAGTTGGAAAAAATACAAAGAAGAGCAACGAAGCTAATAAGGGGCATGGAGAATTTAAGTTATGAGGAAAGATTAAAAGAATTAAACCTATTTAGCCTTGAAAAAAGACGACTAAGGGGGGACATGATTGATTTATATAAATATATTAATGGCACATACAAAAAATATGGTGAAATCCTGTTCCATGTAAAACCCCCTCAAAAAACAAGGGGGCACTCCCTCCGTCTGGAGAAAAAAAGGTTCAACCTGCAGAGGCGACAAGCCTTCTTTACTGTGAGAACTGTGAATCTATGGAATAGCCTACCGCAGGAGCTGGTCACAGCAGGGACAGTAGATGGCTTTAAAAAAGGGTTAGATAATTTCCTAGAACAAAAAAGTATTAGCTCCTATGTATAGAAATTTTTTACTTCCCTTTTCCTGTCCCACTTCCCCTTTCCCATCCCTTGGTTGAACTTGATGGACATGTGTCTTTTTTCAGCCATACTAACTATGTAACCCATAAACTGTAATGTGTGTTCTTACGGGTATGGCAATACCCTCAATGTGCCTGTTAACAGCTGCCTGGGCACACAGCAGGGCTCAGAAGGGAAAGATAAGGGGGGATAAGCTGTGCGGAGTGCATCAGGGTAAGTAAAATTGGGGTAAATTATAAACCAAGGGATGCATGATAAATTTTAAAACACTCTTTCATACAGAGCTCTGGTTTTTTTGGGACACTCCTTACATTGATATATTGTGTCCTCCCTTATCCCCCTCTTATAGCGGACTTTGCACCTCTTTTGACTTTTTCCCTTCTTGCCAGTTTGGGGAACTTCTCCTGGAAAGTGTTGCCCTGGTACGATGCGTGTTGCCTCACTTCCAGGAGTACTGGGTGCCCCCTCCCTTCCTGGTCCCTAAAAATTTGTTTCTTGGTAACCACCTCTTGAAATTCCAGGAAAGTTCCCCTCTGGCCTGTACATCGACGTAGCACGTACGCATTGTACAATGCCATCTGTATGATGTGCACGGCCAGCTTCTTGCTTCAGGACTTGATCTGACAAGTCCACCCCTCCCATCTACCTATTGTAGCCCAGGATGCAGTCTGGTTTGGGGGTCTCCTTACTGGTACCTCGTACAGGTACATGGGTACTGGTGTGACATCTCTCTTGTCTTGTACTTGACACACAATATGTTGCTGCTAGATTGTGCCCTGCGCTCATCCCTTCTTGTTTGCCCTGCAGAGTCTTAGGGAGGCCTCTCAGATTTCTTCTAGCAGTGCCGCATGCCACAGGACTGGAAGCGAGGCAGTTGAAGAGTGGGACGCTGGAATAAAAATTATCCAGGTAGAGGTGGTAACCCTGGTCCAGCAGTGGGTGCACCAAATCCCACACAATTTTTGCATTAACTCCCAGTAAGGGGGGGGGGGGGGCATTATGGGGGTTGAATACTGGTGTCCTTCCCTTTTATATATCCTAAATTTGTAGGTATACCCTGATGCACTCTCGCACAGCTTATACATCTTCACGCCATACCTTGCCCTCTTACTCGGCAGGTACTCGGGGTGGGCACGGCTCATTATCAGTATAATGTAAGAAGCGAAGTATTGCCTAATTTATTTATTTTTTTAGGTTACAGTTCAGTTCTGAAGTTGCTTTGAGGGACCTATATATTAGAAACCCCTATGAAACACCCCATTTTAGAAACTAGACCCCTCAAAGTATTCACAACAGCATTTAGAAAGTTTATGTATACTTTAGGTGTTTCACAGGAATTTAGAGCAAAGTAGAGGTGAAATTTACATGATTTTCTGACAAAAATAAAATACTTTTTATACCATTTTTTTTTTTATAACACAAAAGGTTTTACCAGAGAAATGCAACTTAATACTTATTGCCCAGATTCTGCAGTTTTGAGAAATATCCAACATGTGGCCCTAGTGCGTTAATGGACTGAAGCACCGGCCTCAAAAGCAAAGGAGCACCTAGTGGATTTTGAGGCCTCCTTTTTATTAGGCACCATGTCCGGTTTGAAGAGGTCTTGTGCCAAAACAGTGGAAAACCCCCAAACGTGACCCCATTTTGGAAGCTAGACCCCTTGAGGAATTCATTGCAGTTTTCATGGGGTGCATGTGACTTTTTGATCAGTTTTTATTCTATTTTTAAGTGGCGTGGTGACTAAAAAACAGCAATTCTACTATTGTTTTTTTATTCTATTTTTTTTTTACAGCGTTCACCGTGCGCTATAAATGACATATTCACTTTATTCTGCGGGGCGATACGATTACGGCGATACCAGATGTTTATAGTTTTTTTTTATGTCTTATGGCGTTTGCACAATAAAATACTTTTGTAAAAAATCATTTACTCTTTGCGTTACCTTATTCTAAGAGCCAGAACGTTTTTATTTTTCCCATCAAGAAAGCCGTGCGAGGACTTATTTTTTGCTTAACGAACTGCAGTTTTGATCAGTACCATTTTTAGGTACATGCGACTTTTTGATCTCTTTTTATTCCATTTTTTGGGAGGTGAAGTGACCTAACAATTGTGATTCTGGTACGGTTTATTATTATTTTCTTTTACGGCGTTCAACGCGCGGGATAAATAACGAAATAATTTTGTCGTTCAGGCTGTTACGAACACGGTGATAACAATTATGTATAGTTTATTTGTTTGTTTATATATTTTTATTAATAATAAAGGACTGATACTTTTAAAACTTTTATTTTCTTATTTTTACACATCTTTTTTTAACTTTTTTTTCTACTTTATTACTTTGTCCCACTAGGGGACATGAGGGCAGGAGGACCTGATCGCTATTCTAGTACACTGCACTACATGCGTAGTGCAGTGTATTAGAGCTGTCAGCTACTCACGGACAGCAAGCATAGTGGGTCCTGACTTCGTCAGGACCCACTAGGCTTCCGTCGATGGCAGAGCCCGGACGCCATTGTTTGGTGTCCGGTTGCCATAGTCACCATCGCCAGCCGCTATCGTGTAGCAGGCTGGCAATTGTAGCTTTTGAACAACAAGATGCCAGAGGCAGAAACAACCCTATTTCCCAACTACCATTCGATTGTATTTGTAATCTTTAATATGCTATTACAGCAAACAGACATACAGACAAAACCAACATAAATGGTTACAATTTCGATGCATGGATAGGGTCAATAGCCGTTCGTGGCTATAACAGTGTGCACATGTGCATGCCGTTTGAATAGTCCCTGCTGGTAGCAGTGTGCCGATTGTAGAGCAATAAATGTAGCAATGAACATGTGTGTCTATCGTCTGTGTCTGCAGATAGACGAATACAGCAGTCACCGAGAGCAACAGCGGACTTCTAGGCAGTTAAATTGTTAAATTTCTAGATTGCCCTAATACCAGCATGTATTAAAATAGAACAGAGAGCCCCCCCCCCCCCCCGACATGTTTCGCTACTATGTAGCGTCCTCAGGGGTTCATGGGGCTACTGGCGGCGTGCCGATAAACTCTCACTATTATGGGAATCCTCGGTGACGTCTCAAGGGGGTGTGTATAAGGGTTGGACCAATGGCAGCAAGGGTGGGTGGGAACCACCGCTTGAATGGCAGCTAAGACTGCCAATAGAATAGTAGATGGCCCGAGTGTCTAGATAAGGACGCCCACGCATGCGCACTAGGGCTAGGTTAGCACTTGTACTGATAGAGCCACTCTCAGAGATCGCTAGATGTGTGAGTTCCATTTACATCAGTTCAGGGTACGATGTAGCTGAAATCAGAAACAGCTACCATACTGTAGTGGTGGACAATAGATAGATAGATAGATAGATAGATAGATAGATAGATAGATAGATAGATAGATAGATAGATAGATAGATATATGAGCCACTCATTGTAACAGCAGCCAAACAAATAGATAGTAAGAATCTGTCACATAACGGCAGATGCCAATGACGATATAACGTACTAAGGCACAGATGGAAGCTGCTGGTGTCTTACCCTGTCACTGCAGAATGCAAAGGTGACAAAGCACACAGCTATTAGAAACTACAGGGGAGTAGTAGGGTAGTACTGTCATTGCAACAAAGGTACTACAGATACAAATGATATATTCACATATACATAAATTCTGAGAAAGCTCATAAAATGAATCTCTACCAAGACAAAGTTCATATTGAGCGTCCTGGAATGATTTATCTGGACAAAGACAAATGCTCCCTAGACTGATGTAAATGGTTCCTTTATCATTGAGTTCACCAAGGACTAAAAGTACCCCAAAGGAGACAGGGAGAGTCAGAGTCCGCCAGAACTCAAAAAATGGACAGTGTCTGTAATTATATCTAATATATGAAATGAAATGAAATAAAAAATGTAGAAATAAATAAAAACAGATTATGGATATGTACCACTGTAAAAGTGGCACTAAACACGATATATTGATATATCGATCTCAGAGAAAAGCCGTAAATGTAAAGCCTTCATTAAGACCCGAGGGGCTAAGAGAGTGCAATCGATGGATCCATCGTGCCTCCTCTTGCAATAGCATCCGGTCTAGATTTCCAGCTCTTGGTCCCAATTTGATCTGAGTGACACCCCAGAACTGAAGTAGCTTAGTATCGCCACCATGTAGTTGGTGCATGTGTCTGGATAACGTAGTATCCTCTTTATGGTTAATAGTGCTCAAGTGCTTCGAAATCCTCCTTCTTAATTCCTGTATGGTTTTGCCCACGTATACTTTGGGACAGGGGCATTTCGCTATGTATATTACCCCGCTACTCTGGCAGTTAATAAACTGCTTGATGGTATAAACTTTCCCGTCAGATGGATTTGTGAAGGTTTTTGTCGTGGGCATGAGAGGACAAAAGGAGCAACGACCACATGGATGGGAACCCCTAACTGGAGATTTTAGCCAGGTTTGTTGAGACTTACTTATGGTGGAGTAATGACTATGTACCAACAGTTCTCGTAGGTTTTTGCCTCTACGATACGTGATACTAGGAACTGCAGAAATGACTTTTTTAAGGTCTGGGTCAGTGGTAAGTATTGGCCAGTGTTTTTTAAGGATGTCCACAACTTGAGAAGAGCAAACATCATACGTACCAATGCAGCGTATGGCACTGGATGACTCAGTTTTAACGGGATTAGTCCCGTTATCCTGGATCAAATTCTGTCTATTAGTTGCCCTAGCCCTGGCATAAGCCCTGTGTAGCCACTTTTTTGGATAGCCACGAGCCACAAATTTATTGTATAGTACATCGCTTTCGATCTGAAAGGATTGTTCGTCAGAACAATTCCTCTTGGCTCTCAAATATTGCCCTATCGGTATACCTCTTTTAAGCGTAGGTGGATGATGACTCTGCCAATGTAAGAGACTATTTGTGGCAGTGGCTTTACGAAAAATATCGGTGTGGACACTGCCGCCAGGGTCCAAGGAGATCTTAAAGGCAATGTGTTGCCAGAAAAACATGTTGTTTTTTTTTAAATTAAACATTTAGTGTGTGGGTGATTAAACATTGTTCAAATTTTTTTTATTTTTTTCACGAGTCAGGAAATATTATAAATTAATTCTAATTTATAACATTTCCCATTTCTGGTCACTAGATGGAGTTATTCCCAAAATTGCAGCATTGCAAAATTGGGTAAAAAGCCCTCGCTCTAGTGAGCTCTCAGCATCCCCCCCTCCTTTATCCTGGCTAGTGCCGGGATAAACGAGGGGTTTGAACGGTGTAACCTCCTACACTGTGTGTCGCCATTTTTTGAGCTAACACACAGTGTAGTAGGTTTACATACAGTAGTAAACACACACAAACACGAACATACATTGAAATCTCTTACCTGCTCCTGCCGCCGCGGCTCCCTCCGGCCCGTCCGCTCCGTCTGCTGCCGCTGGTCCAAGTGCACAAGTCCGGAAGCCGCGACCGGAAGTAGTAATATTACTGTCCGGCCGCGACTTCCGGTCCACAGGAAAATGGCGCCGGACGGCGCCAATTTCAAATTGGACTGTGTGGGAGCGGCGCATGCGCAGTTCCCACACAGACGCCGTACACACAAGTGAATGGGACGGGAGCCGTTCGCAGTCCCTATGGGACTGTGGCTGCCGTATTCCATGTCTATGTGTCGTTAATCGACACATACAGAAATGGAACAAAAAATGGCAGCCCCCATAGGGAAGAAAAAGTGTAAAAATAAGAAAAAGTAAAACACAAACACACAAATAAATATAAACGTTTTTAATAAAGCACTAACATCTTTAACATATAAAAAAATAATTTGTGATGACACTGTTCCTTTAAGGTCTGCTCACGCACAACTTCTTTACTTTTGATAGAAAGTACTATAAACAAATTAAAGGCACGGCCATGGGGACTGTATGTGCACCCACTTATGCAAATTTATTTCTAGGGTGGTGGGAAGACACCATTGTTTTCACAGATAATTTACATACTTTCACATCACATATCTTGTTCTGGGGGAGATTTATCGACGACATTCTCATCTTCTGGGACGGTGACACTGATTTATTTAATGATTTCGTTCTGACACTTAACAATAATGATATTGGCATGAGATTCACTCATGAAACACATAAGAGCGAGATTAATTTTCTTGACCTTAAGATCTCCTTGGACCCCACACCGATATTTTTCGTAAAGCCACTGCCACAAATAGTCTCTTACATTGGCAGAGTCATCATCCACCTACCCTTAAAAGAGGTATACCGATAGGGCAATATTTGAGAGCCAAGAGGAATTGTTCTGACGAACAATCCTTTCAGATCGAAAGCGATGTACTATACAATAAATTTGTGGCTCGTGGCTATCCAAAAAAGTGGCTACACAGGGCTTATGCCAGGGCTAGGGCAACTAATAGACAGAATTTGATCCAGGATAACGGGACTAATCCCATTAAAACTGAGTCATCCAGTGCCATACGCTGCATTGGTACGTATGATGTTTGCTCTTAAGTTGTGGACATCCTTAAAAAACACTGGCCAATACTTACCACTGACCCAGACCTTAAAAAAGTCATTTCTGCAGTTCCTAGTATCACGTATCGTAGAGGCAAAAACCTACGAGAACTGTTTGTACATAGTCATTACTCCACCATAAGTAAGTCTCAACAAACCTGGCTAAAATCTCCAGTTAGGGGTTCCCATCCATGTGGTCGTTGCTCCTTTTGTCCTCTCATGCCCACGACAAAAACCTTCACAAATCCATCTGACGGGAAAGTTTATACCATCAAGCAGTTTATTAACTGCCAGAGTAGCGGGGTAATATATATAGCGAAATGCCCCTGTCCCAAAGTATACGTGGGCAAAACCATACAGGAATTAAGAAGGAGGATTTCGAAGCACTTGAGCACTATTAACCATAAAGAGGATACTACGTTATCCAGACACATGCACCAACTACATGGTGACGATACTAAGCTACTTCAGTTCTGGGGTGTCACTCAGATCAAATTGGGACCAAGAGCTGGGAATCTAGACCGGATGCTATTGCAAGAGGAGGCACGATGGATCCATCGATTGCACTCTCTTAGCCCCTCGGGTCTTAATGAAGGCTTTACATTTACGGCTTTTCTCTGAGATCGATATATCAATATATCGTGTTTAGTGCCACTTTTACAGTGGTACATATCCATAATCTGTTTTTATTTCTTTCTACATTTTTTATTTAATTTCATATATTAGATATAATTACAGACACTGTCCATTTTTTGAGTTCTGGCGGACTCTGACTCTCCCTGTCTCCTTTGGGGTACTTTTAGTCCTTGGTGAACTCAATGATAAAGGAACCATTTACATCAGTCTAGGGAGCATTTGTCTTTGTCCAGATAAATCATTCCAGGACGCTCAATATGAACTTTGTCTTGGTAGAGATTCATTTTATGAGCTTTCTCAGAATTTATGTTTATGTGAATATATCATTTGTATCTGTAGTACCTTTGTTGCAATGACATTACTACCCTACTACTCCCCTGTAGTTTCTAATGGCTGTGTGCTTTGTCACCTTTGCATTCTGCAGTGACAGGGTAAGACACCAGCAGCTTCCATCTGTGCCTTAGTACGTTATATATCGTCATTGGCATCTGCCGTTATGTGACAGATTCTTACTATCTATTTGTTTGGCTGCTGTTACAATGAGTGGCTCATATATCTATCTATCTATCTATCTATCTATCTATTGTCCACCACTACAGTATGGTAGCTGTTTCTGATTTCAGCTACATCGTACCCTGAACTGATGTAAATGGAACTCACACATCTAGCGATCTCTGAGAGTGGCTCTATCAGTACAAGTGCTAACCTAGCCCTAGTGCGCATGCGTGGGTGTCCTTATCTAGACACTCGGGCCATCTATTCTATTGGCAGTCTTAGCTGCCATTCAAGCGGTGGTTCGTTGGTTCCCACCCACCCTTGCTGCCATTGGTCCAACCCTTATACACACCCCCTTGAGACGTCACCGAGGATTCCCATAATAGTGAGAGCTAATCGGCGCGCCGCCAGTAGCCCCATGAACCACTGAGGACGCTACATAGTAGCGAAACATGTCGGGGGGGGGGGGCTCTCTGTTCTATTTTAATACATGCTGGTATTAGGGCAATCTAGTAATTTAACTGCCTAGAAGTCCGCTGTTGCTATCGGTGACTGCTGTATTCGTCTATCTGCAGACACAGACGATAGACACACATGTTCATTGCTACATTTATTGCTCTACAATCGGCACACTGCTACCAGCAGGGACTATTCAAACGGCATGCACATGTGCACACTGTTATAGCCACGAACGGCTATTGACCCTATCCATGCATCGAAATTGTAACCATTTATGTTGGTTTTGTCTGTATGTCTGTTTGCTGTAATAGCATATTAAAGATTACAAATACAATCTAATGGTAGTTGGGAAATAGGGTTGTTTTTGCCTCTGGCATCTTGTTGTTCAATTGTTATATTAGACCTGCCAACTACCAAGGGTCCAAACCTTCTTTATTTGGCAATTGTAGCTTAACCCCTAAAAAGCCTTGAACACTGCTTTTCAGGGGTTAATCAGCGGGGACACAGCGATCGGTCCCCGCTGTAGGAGCTGCGGCAGCTGCTGTACGAGACAGCAGCTGTCACAGCTCCTGTATGTGTCGGGAGGACTATTCCGTCGCTGAGCGCGAACGTATTGGTTAGCGCGACGGAATAGTACGTCGCTGAGCGCGAAGGGGTTAATGAGTCTGAAGACGTTCCGAAAGCACTGTATAAGCCAGGATAGGTTATCACTTACTGATCTATAGGGGTCCAACTGTCAGTACCGCCACTGATCCTCCAATTAACCCTTTCACGACCACGGACGAAAATGCACGTCCTGGTCGGCTAATAGTTCCCGCTCCAGGACGTTCATTTTCGTCAGTATTTAAAACTGTCACTCTGTGTAAACACAGAGTGACAGACCCGCGCTGACACCTGTCCTAGACAGCTGTCACATCAGTCTCGCCGGACAGCTGACCATCGCCGCTGCTTTCGGCAATTAACCCCTTAAGTGCGGCGACGGATTGCCGTCGCCGCATTTAAGTGGTTTGAAGCACATCGGCAGCCCCCACGAAGTGATCGTGGGGGCTACCGATGCTTGTCACGGCAATCGGAGGTCAGATAATGACCTCCGGGTTGCCATGTACGGAAGCCTCGGAGGAACAGCCTCCGGCCGTTCCTCCTCTGCTTCCTGTCAGTGTGACAGTCACGTCACAATGACAGAGTACATTACACTACGTGTGTAGTGTAATGTACTCTAGCAGCGATAAAAGCTGCAAGTCTGTGTCCCCTAGTGGGACAAGTAAAAAAGTAAAAAAAATGTTTTTAATAAAAGTTATAAGTTATATAAACAAACACTGCTTTTTTTTTTCCTATAATAAGACTTTTATTATAGAAAAAAAATTAACACGTTAAAAAAGTACACATATTTGGTATCACCGCGTTCGTAACGACCCCAACTATGAAACTGTAATGTTATTTTTTCCGCACGATGAACACCCCAAAAAAAATCAATAAAAAAACTACGACAGAATGACTATTTTTTGGTCACCACCGCTCCCTAAATAAAGAATAAAAAGTGATCAAAAAGTCGCATGTACCCAAAAATAGTACCAATAAAAACTTCTATCCGTTCCGCAAAAAACAAGCCCTTACACAGCTTTTTTGACTAAAAAATAAAAAAATTACGGCTCTCAGAATATGGTGACACAGAATTTATTTTTTTTGTAAATATGTCATTTTATTGTGCAAACGCTAAAAAAAAGGACCAAACCTATATACATATGGCATCGCCGTAATCGTACAAACACGCAGAATAAAGTAAAAATGTCACTTATAGCGTACGGTGAGCGCCGCAAAAAGAAAACCTAAAAGACGGTGTCAGAATTCCTGTTTTTTTGCTCAGGATTGCAAAAAAATGGAATAAAAAGTAATTTTAAAAAAAATCACACGTACCCCAAAATGGTACCAATGAAATCTACAGATTGTCCCACAACAAATAAGCCCTCACACAGCTCCGGTGGTGAAAAAATAAAAAATTTCTGGCTTTCAGAATATAACGATGCAAAATGTGCAGAGTGTCCAAAAGTAGATAAGATCGGGCGCCATTTATCAGTGCAACACCGGGCACATATCTATGAATTATTATTTATTTACCCCATTATTATACCCTCTTATTATGCCCTGATGTTCTCCGCACAGATTACATATGCCCCCACATCATAACTGAAATACCAGCAAAACCCCAAACAAAACTACTGCCAAGCAAAATCTGCGCTCCAAAAGCAAAATAGCGTCCCTCCCTTCTGATCCCTACAGTGTGCCCAAGCAGCAGTTTGCGCCCACACATATATGGCGTCACCATACTCGAGAGAACCCGCTTAACGTTTTGAGGTATTTGTCTTCTGTGGCACAAACTGGGCACAACATATTATGCACTAAAATGGCGTATCAGTGGAAAATTGCAATTTTCACTTTGAACCATCCACTGTGCACTAACCCCTTTGCGCACTATGACTTAATTGCCCGTCATGGTGCGGCAGTTGTTGTATGGAGCCGGCTCACGTGCTGAGCCCGCTCCATACGCTGCGGGTGTCGGCTGTGTATTACAGCAGGCCCCCTCGGTACTAACGGACAGGTACAGCGATCGCTCTGTTACAGAAGCCTGTAAGAATAACAATATACTGCAATACATTAGTATTGCAGTGTATTGTACCAGTGATCCAATGATCGCTGGCTCAAGTCCACTAAGGGGATTAATTACTAAAATGTGTAGAAGAATTATAGTTATTAGTAGTGAGAATTTTTTTTTTTTTAAGTTTAAAAAAAAAAACACCTTTTCGCATTTTTCTTCTAAAGTAATGTAAAAAAATGAACAAAATTGGTATTGCTACGTCCGTAAAAGTCCGAACTATTACAATATACCATTATTTAATTTGCACAGTGCACACCTTAAAAAAATGTAATAATTGAAACCGCCAAAATCGCATTTTTTTTTTTTTTTTGTCATCTTCGCTCTAAAAAAAAAAATGTAATACAACTTTTTAATCACTTTTTATGTACCAAAAAATGGTACCAATAAAAACTGCAGCTCCTCCTGCAAGAAATAAGCCCTCCCACCGCTCTATTGATGGAAAAATAAAGTTATGGCTCTTGGAAAGCGTGAAAATCTAAAATAAGAAAGCAAAAAATGGATCAGTCCTGAAAGGGTTAATTCATTTCTAATGAAAAAACGTATGACCACATGTGGGATATTTCCGTACTCGGGAGAAATTGCTTTATAAAAAATGGTTGTTTTTTTCCTCCTTTATCCCTTGTGAAAATGAGAAAATGCAACATTTTAGTGGAAAAAATTTTGATATTAATTTTCGCGCCCTAATTCTAATAAACTCTGCAAAAGACCCGTGGGGTGTAAATGCTCACTATACCCCTAGAAAAATTCCTTGAAGGTTTTTCCAAAATGGGGTCACTTTTGGTGGGTTTCCACTGTTTTGGTCCCTCCAGTGCATTGCACATGCGACATGGCACCGAAAACCATTCCAGCAAAATCATAAATCCAAATGGCGCTCCTTCCCTTCTGAGCCCTGCTGTGGGTCCAAACAGCAGTTTATTACCACATATGGGGTATTGTCGTAATCGGGAGACATTGCTTTACAAATGTTGGGGTGCATTTTCTTCGTTATTCCTTGTAAATATTACAAATTTCTATGTTTCAGAAAAAAAGGACATTTTAATTTTTACAGACTAATTACAATATATTTAGCGAAAAACCTGTGTGGTCAAAATACTTACTATACCCCTAAATAAATACCTTAAGGGGTCTAGTTTTCTAAATTGGGTCGTTTATGGGGAGTTTCTATCGTTCTGGCAGCTCAAAGCTTCTCCAAATGTACAGTGGGGCCTAAAACATTTTCAAGCAAAATATGAGTCCTGAAAGCCTCCGAGTGCTCCCTTCCTTTTGGGTCCTGCCGTGTGTCCAGGCAACGCATTAGGGCCACAATGTGGGTATTTTTGAAAACAGGAGAAACAGGGTGATAGATTTTGTGGTGTGTTTCTTCATTCTCATGGTCGCTTTACAAAGAAACTGATCAAACTGATACTTTTATGAAAAAAAGTGAAATCTTTTTTTTTTTTTTTCCACCTGCTATGTATTATATTTAACAAAAAACTGTGGGGTCAAAATACTTACTATACCCCTAGGTAAATACCTTAAGGGGTCTAGTTTTCTAAATGGGGTCATTTGTGGGGGTTTCCATCACTCTGAGACCTGTGAGCCTCTGAAAACCTGGCTTGGTGCAGGAAAACAAAATGTACTTCAAAATTTATAAAATTATTATTCAATTTGTAAGTCCTCTAAATTGCTGAAAATTTATTTTATTTTTTTAAAAGTGCTGCCAAAATAGAGTAAAGAGATGGAAATATATATTTAATTAAAAAAATTGTACAGTATGTGTGTACATATGTGACATATTGCAGTTAAAAATAGGGAAAAATGGTAATTTTTACAAAATTTCTTCAATTTTTCTATTTTTTAATTAATTTCCGCAAATTGTATCAGTCTACTTTTACCACTAAAATAAAGTACAACATGTGACGAAAAAACAATGTCAGAATTACTTGGATATTCAAAACTTTCACAGAGTTATTCTCTGATAGTCAGACATACCAGATTTGACAAATCTGGCTTGGTCATTAACCCCTTAAGGACGCAGCCTAGTTTGGGCCTTAAGGCTCAGAGCTCATTTTTCAAATCTGACATATTTCACTTTATGTGGTAATAACGTCGGAATGCTTAAACCTATCCAAGCGATTCTGAGATTGTTTTCTCGTGACAGATTGGGCTTTATGTTAGTGGTAAAATTTGGTCGATATATTCAGTGTTTATTTGTGCAAAATTTAGAGAAAATTTAGAAAAAATAGCATTTTTCTGAATTTAAATGCATCTGCTTGTAAAACAGACGGTTATACCACCCAAAATAGTTACTAGTTCACATTTCCCATATGTCTACTTTAGATTGGCATCATTTTTTGAACATTTTTATTTTTCTTGGACGTTACAAGGTTTAGAACATAAACAGCAATTTCTCATATTTTCTAGAAAATTTCAAAAGCCTTTTTTTTAAGGTACCTGTTCAGTTCTGAAGTGGCTTAGAGGGGCCTATGTATTAGAAACCCCCATAAAACACCCCATTTTAGACCCCTTAAAGTATTCAAAACAGCATTTAGAAGTTTTTTTTTTAACCCTTTATGCATTTCACAGGAATTAAATCAAAGTGGATGTGAAATTTGCAAATTTCATTTTTCTTTCTGAATTTCAATTTTATTCCATTTTTTTTCTGTATCACAGAAGGTTTTACCAGAGAAACACTACTAAATATGTATTGTCCAGATTCTGCAGTTTTTAGAAATGTCCCACATGTGGATCTAGTACGCTCGTGGAATAAAACACAAGCTCTAGAAGCAAAGAAGCACCTAGTGCATTTTGAGGCCTCTTTTTTATTAGAATATATTTTAGGCAGCATGCTAGGTTTGAAGAGGTGTTGAGGTGCCAAAACAGTGGGAATCCCCCAAAAGTGACCCCATTTTGGAAACTACACCCCTCAAGGAATTCATTTATGGTTGTTGTTACCATTTTGACCCTAAGGTTTTTACTCAGCACGTATTTGAATTGGGCTGTGAAATTAAAAAAATGACTTTTTTCCAATAAAATTTAATTTTTCATCAACATTTCTTATTTTCACAAGGAATAAAATACCCCATTTTGTTGCCCAATTTCTCCTGAGTGCAGTAATACCCCATTTGTGGCGATAAACTGCCGTTTGGGCCCATGGGAGAGCTCAGAAGGAAAGGAGCGCTGTGTTCTTTGGAGTCCAGATTTTGCTGGATTGGTTTTTGAGTGCCATGTCGCATTTGCAGAGCCCCAGAGGTATCAAAGCAATGGAAACCCACCAGAAGTGAGCCCATTTTGGAAACTACACCCCTCAAGGAATTCATTTATGAGTGTTGTGACCATTTAGACGCCATAGTTTTTACACAGAATTTATTTGAATTGGGCTGTGAATTAAAAATATTTTAATTTTTTCCAATAAGATGTAGTTTTGGCTCAAAATGTCTTATTTTCACAAGGAATAAAATACCCCATTTTGTTGCCCAATTTCTCCTGAGTGCAGCAATACCCCATTTGTGGCGATAAACTGCGGTTTGGGCCCATGGGAGGGCTCAGAAGGAAAGGACCACCATTTTGCCTACTGGGGATTTCATGGTGCTAAGTCAAGTATGCAGAAGCCCCTGAGGTACCAGTACAGTTGAAACCCCCAAGAAGTGACCCCATTTTAAAAACTACACCCTTGAGGCATTCATCTAGAGGTGTAGTGAACATTTTGACCGGAGATATACACCCCATAAACTGTAATGTGGGTTCTCACGGGTATGGCAACACCTTCAATGTGGCTGTTATCAGCTGCCTGGGCACGCAGCAGGACTCAGAAGGGAAAGATGAGGGGGATAAGCTGTGCGGAGTACATCAGGGTAAGTAAAACTGGGGTAGATTAAAAATCAAGGGATGTATGATACATTTTAAAACACTCTTTCATACAGAGCCTTAGTTTTTCGGGACACGTGTCACATTGGTATATTGTGTCCTTCCTTATCCCCCTCTTATAAAAGATTTTGCACCTCTTTTGACTTTTTCCCTTCTTGCCAGTTTGGGGAACTTCTCGGTATGATGTGCACGGCCAGCTTCTTATACCACACCGCATGGCGCTGTAGGGCTTCGGTACTTGATCTGACAAGTCCACCCCTCCCATGTAACTATTGTAGTCCAGGATGCAGTCTGGTTTGGGGGTCTCTGTACTGGTACCTCGTACAGGTACATGGGTACTGGTGTGGCATCTCTCGTCTTGTACTTGACACACAATATGTTGCTGCTAGATTGTGCCCTGCTCTCACCCCTTCTTGTTTGCCCAAGCAGAGTCTTAGGGAGGCCTCTCAGATTTCTTCTAGCAGTGCCGCATGCCGCAGGACTGGAAGCGAGGCAGTTGAAGAGTGGGACGCTGGTATAAATGTTATCCAGGTAGAGGTGGTAACCCTGGTCCAGCAATGGGTGCACCAAATCCCACACAATTTTTGCATTAACTCCCAGTAAGGGGGGGCATTCTGGGGGCTGAATACTGCTGTCCTTCCCTTCATATATCCTAAATTTGTAGGTATACCCTGATGCACTCTCGCACAGCTTATACTTCACACCATACCTTGCCCTCTTACTCGACAGGTACTGGCGGAATTGAAGCCTCCGTTTAAAATGTACCAAGGACTCATCAATAGAAATACAATTCCAGGGGGTGTATGCTTGGGAAAACCGGGCACTGAAACGGTCTAATAGGGGTCTCTGTTTATACAAACGGTCAAAACTGGGGTCATCTCGGGGTGGGCACGGCTCATTATCAGTATAATGTAAGAAGCGAAGTATAGCCAATTTTTTTTTAGGTTACAGTTCAGTTCTGAAGTTGCTTTGAGGGGCCCATATATTAGACACCCCTATCAAGCACCCCATTTTAGAAACTAGACCCCTCAAAGTATTCACAACAGCATATAGAAAGTTTATTAACCCTTTAGGTGTTTCACAGGAATTTAGAGCAAAGTAGCGGTGAAATTTACTTTTTTTTTTTTGTCAGAAAATCCTTTTTATACCATTTTTTCCTATAACACAAAAGGTTTTACCAGAGAAACGCAACTTAATACTTATTGCCCAGATTCTGCAGTTTTGAGAAATATCCCACATGTGGCCCTAGTGCGGTAATGGACTGAAGCACCGGCGTCCGAAGCAAAGGAGCACCTAGTGGATTTTGAGCCCTCCTTTTTATTAGGCACCATGTCCGGTTTGAAGAGGTCTTGTGATGCCAAAACAGTGGAAACCCCCCAAAAGTGACCCCATTGTGGAAACTAGATCCCTTGAGGAATCCATTGTAGTTTTCTTGGGGTGCATGCGGCTTTTTGATCTTTTTGATCTTTAAGTGGCGCGGTGACTAAAAAAACAGCAGTTCTACTATTGTTTTTTATTCTATGTTTTTTTTTTTACAGCGTTCACCGTGCGCTATAAATGACACATTCACTTTATTCTGCGGGCCGATACGATTACGGCGATACCAGAGGTTTATAGTTTTTTTATGTCTTATGGCGTTTGTACAACAAAATACGTTTTGTGAAAAATCATTCACTTTTTGTGTTCTCATATTCTAAGAGCCAGAACTTTTTTATTTTTCCATCAAGAAAGCCGTGCGAGGACTTATTTTTTGCGTAACGAAATGTAGTTTCGATCAGTACCATTTTTAGGTGCATGCGACTTTTTGATCTCTTTTTATTCCATTTTTTAGGAGGTGAAGTGACCAAACGATTGTGATTCTGGTACGATTTATTATTATTTTCTTTTATGGCGTTCACCGTGCGGGATAAATAACGAAATAATTTTGTAGTTCAGGCCGTTACGGAAGCGGCGATACCAATTATGTATAGTTTGTTTGTTTATAGATTTTTATTAATAATAAAGGACTGATAAGGGAAAAGCGGGGATTTTTACTTTTATTACTTTTAAAACTTTTATTTTCTTATTTTTACACAACTTTTTTTTTTAACTTTTTTACTTTGTCCCACTAGGGGACTTGAGGGCAGGAGGCCCTGATCGCTATTCTAAGGGTATGTGCACACACACTAATTACGTCCGTAATTGACGGACGTATTTCGGCCGCAAGTCCCGGACCGAACACAGTGCAGGGAGCCGGGCTCCTAGCATCATAGTTATATACGATGCTAGGAGTCCCTGCCTCTCTGCAGGACAACTGTCCCGTACTGTAATCATGTTTTCAATACGGGACAGAAGTTCCACGGAGAGGCAGGGACTCCTACCATCGTACATAAGTATGATGCTAGGAGCCCGGCTCCCTGCACGGTGTTCGGTCCGGTACTTGCGGCCGAAATACGTCCGTCCATTACGGACGTAATTAGTGTGTGTGCACATACCCATACACTGCACTACATACGTAGTGCAGTGTATTAGAACTGTCAGCTACTCACTGACAGCAAGCATAGTGGGTCCTGACTCTGTCAGGACCCACTAGGCTTCCGTCGATGGCATAGCCGGACGCCATTGTTTGGTATCCGGTTGCCATAGTCACCATCGCCGGCCGCTATCGTGTAGCAGGCTGGCGATGGCAGCTTAACCCCTAAGAAGCAGCGATCGCTATTGAACGCGGCTTCTGAGGGGTTAATCTGCGGGGACCACCGCGATCGGTCCCTGCACATTGAGCTGTGATAGCCTGCTGTCGGAAACAGCAGCTATCACAGCTCATGAACGCGCGCCGCGCGAACGGCGCCGTGTTTACTCCATGACATACTATTATGTAATGGAGCGCGAACGATGCACTTACCATGACATAATAGTATGTCCTGGAGCGTTAAGGGGTTAAGGTACAAACATGCCCGGTCATTAACCCCTTCCCGCAAAATCACGTACAGTTACGTCATGGGAGATGGACAGTTCCCGCATCTCCACGTAACTGTACGTCATGGAGATGAAGCTGGCTCAGGAGCTGAGCCAGCGACATCAACGCCGGGTGACAGCTGTATGTTACAGCTGGCACCCTGAGGTATCGGCCAGGACCGGAGCTAGCCTCCGATCCGACCGATTAACCCCTCACATGCTGCGTTGAATAGCGATCGCAGCATGTGAGGAGTTTATAGCCACCGGCGCCCCAGCAACGTGATCGCTGGGTTGCCGGTGGCTGCAAAGGCGATCGGAGGGCTAATGCTTACCTCCCGGTCCGCCAGCAACGGAATCCTTCTATGCCCCGTCGGCGGCGGGGCCCGGAGGCTTCCGGTACCATCGGCAAGATGGCGCCGGCTCAGCTTCCGGCTCAGAAGCTGAGCCGGCGTCATCAGCAGTGGGTGTCCGCTGTATGTTACAGCGGACACCCCGATCTATCGCCAGGAACCGGAGCTAGCTCCGATTCCTGGCATTAACCCCTTGGATGCAGCTATCCATTGTGATCGCTGCATCCTAGAGGTTTGTAGCAAATCGGCAGCCTTGCCACGCGATGGCAAGGCTGGCGACTGCTACCATGGCAACAGGAGCCCTAACAATGGACTCCTGTCTGCCATTTACGTAAGCTGATTAGGCCCCGCCCAGAGGCGGAGCCTGATCGGCTTGCTGTCAGTGAACAACTGACAGTTCTAATACATTGCACTACATAGGTAGTGCAATGTATTAGAACATCAAACAAACTTTTGGACCTTCAAGTCCCCTAGTGGGACTAAAGAAAAGTGTCAAAAAAAGTGTCAAAAAAGTTAAAATAAAAGTTTCAAATAATAACACAAAACACAATCGCCCTTTTTCCCTTATCAAGTCATTTATTATTGAAAAAAATAATAAAGCCATACATATTTGGTATCGCTGTGACCATAACGACCTGAACTCTAAAAATATTATGTTATTTATTCCGCATAGTGAACGCCGTAAAAAAAATAACTACAAATTACTGACAATTGCTATTTTTTGGTCACTTTGTCTTCCAAAAATTGAAATAAAAAGTGATCAAAAAGTCGCATGTACCTAAAAATGGTACCTATAAAAACTATAACTAGTCTCGCTAAAAACAAGCCCTCATACAGCTCCGTCGACGAAAAATGTAAAACCGTTATGGCTCTCACAACTTGGCGACAGAAAAAATCCATTCTCTTTACAAAAGTTATTTTATTGTGCAAAAAGTTGTAAAACATAAAAAGTGCTATAAATTAGGTATCACCGGAATCGGACTGACCCGCAGAATAAAGGTAACATGTAATTTATAACACGTGGCGAACACTGTATAAAAAGAACTAAAAAAATATGCCAGAATTGCTGTTTTTTGGTCACCTTGCCTCCCAAAAAAAAAGGATAACAAGTGATGAAAAAGTCGCGTGTACCCCAAAATGGTACCAATAAAAACTACAGCTCGTCTCACAAAAAAAAAACAGCCCTCATACCACTACGTCTATGAAAAAATAAAATTAGTCAAGGCACCAATAAGCCAGGAAATAAAAATATGCAGTTGTGCCGGCCCGAGGGGAACGTTTCTTCTGTTTCAAGTGGCGAATTATCAATTAAAAATTAGGGATCCAGGAAGGGGAGGGTCCAAACATATCTGCTGGAAGTGAGGGTGCCCGTATTATACCAGGACAACACTTTCCCAGCAAAATTCCCCAAACTTCAAAGGTGCGGAGTGCGGACCAAAAGGGGGATAAGTAAAGACCATTAATTAGTGCGACACCGGCCTGTGCAGAAAGGATTGTGTCACAGCATAACACACATCTATGGATTATTTTATTGGTGTAGTTTCCAAAATGGGGTCACTTCTGGGGGGGGATACACTGTTTTGGTCCCACAGGGACTTTGCAAATGCGACATAGCGCCCAGAAACCAATCCAGCAAAATCTGTACTCCAAAAGCCAAATGGCGCTCCTTCACTTCTGTGCCCTGCTCTGTGCCTAAACAGCAGTTTATGACCACATATGTGGTATTGTCATACACAGGAGAAGTTGCTTTACAAGTGTTGGGGTGCTCTTTTACATTTATTTGTTGAGAATATGAAACATTTTCAGCTAAAACTACGTCTTATTGAAGAAAAAGGATTTTTTTATTTTCACTGCCCAATTCTAATAAAATCTATGAAACACCTGTGGGGTTAAAATGCTCACTACACCCCTAGATGGATTCCTCAAGGGGTGTAGTTTCGTGAATCAAGTCACTTTTGGGGAGTTTCCACTGTACTGGTACCTTAGGAGCTTTGCAAAAGTGACATGGTGTCAAGAACCCAATCCAGCAAAATCTGTGCTCCAAAAGCCAAATGGCACTCCTTCTCTTCTGATCCTTGCCGTGTGCCCAAACAGCAGTTTATAACCACAAATGGGGTATTGCCGTACTCCAGAGAAGTTGCTTTACAAATGTTGGGGTTCTTTTATTCCTTTACTTGTTGAGAAAATGAAAAATGTTGAGCTAAAGCTACGTCTTATTGGAAAAAAAGGATTTTTTTTATCTTCACTGCCCAATTCTAATAAAATCTATGAAACCCCTGTGGGTTCAAAATGCTCACTACACCCCTAGATGGATTCTTCAAGGGGTGTAGTTTCCTAAATGGAGTCACTTTTTTGGTGTTTTCACTGTTTTGGTCCCTTAGGGGCTTTGCAAATGCGACGTGGTCTCCGCAAACCATTCCTGCTAAATTTGAGCTCCAAAAGCCAAATGGCGCTCTTTCCCTTCTAAGCTCCGCCGTGTGTCCAAAAAGCCGTTTATGACCACATGCGGGGTATTGTTTTACTCGGGAGAAATTGCTTTACAAAAGTAGTGGTGCATTTTCTCCTTTTAGTCCTTGTGGAAATTAGAAAAAATTAGCTAAACCTACATTTTCTTTGAAAGAATGTAGATTTTCATTTTCACGGCCTACTTCCAATAATTTCTGCAAAAAACCTGCGGGGTCAAAATGCTCACTATACCCCTAGATAATTTCCTCAAGGGGTATAGTTTCCAAAATGGTGTCACTTTTGGGGGATTTCCACTGTTTTGGTGCCGCAAGAGCCTTTCAGACCCGACATGGAGCCTAAAATATTTTCTAATAAAAAGGAGGCCCCAAAATCCTCTAGGTGCTCCTTTGCTTCTGAGGCCGGTGCTTCAGTCCATTACCGCACTAGGGCCACATGTGGGGCATTTCTAAAAACTGCAGAATCTGGGCAATAGATATTGAGTTGCGTTTCTTTGGTAAAACTTTCTGTGTTACAAAAAAAATAGATGAAAAATGAATTTCTGCAAAAAAAAAAAAGAAATTTGAACATTTCATATCTACTTTGCCTTCATTCCTGTGAAACATCTAAAGGGTTAAGAAACTTTCTAAATGCTGTTTTGAATACTTTGAGGGGTGAAGTTTTTTAAAACGGTGTGACTTATCGAGGGTTTCTAATATATAAGGCCCTAAAATCCACTTCACATCTGAACTGGCCCCTGTAAAAATAGCCTTTTGAAATTTTCTTGAAAATGTGAGAAATTGCTGCTAAAGTTCTAAGCCTTGTGATGTCATAGAAAAATAAAAGGATGTTCAAAAAACGATGCCAATCTAAAGTAGACATATGGGTGATGTTAATTAGCAACAATTTTGTGTGGTATTACCATCTGTCTTACAAGCTGATACATATAAATTTAGAAAAATGCAAATTTTTGAAATTTTTCGCTACATTTTGGTGTTTTTCACAATTAAATACTTAATGTATCGAGCAAATTTTGCCAGTAACATAAAGTCCAATGTGTCACGAGAAAACAATCTCAGAATCGCTTGGATAGGTAAAAGCATTCCGGAGTTATTACCACATAAAGTGAAACATGTCAGATTTGAAAAAATTGGCTGTGTCCTGAAGGCCAAAACAGGCTGTGTCTTGAAGGGGTTAAGGAGTTAAGGTTTAAAATAGGCTGGTCATTAAGGGGTTAAGCAAACACAAACACTGCCTTGTAGTCTTATTGATAAAAAGTATGTCTGTATGAAAAGCTTTTTGATTATTCAATATAGTGAAAGGTGTTAAAATATTTGTATTGCAGGATAATCGTTTTTATTATGGCTTTCATTTTTATGGATAAGATGACATCTGGACATTAAAGCTTGGCTACTCTATTGCATATTTATTAGCCTGTTAGTGCTGTCAGAAAAAGGCTGCTTATGATTAGAGGATTATTACTGTGACCACATTTCCCAATACATGGAATGATCGTACCTTTTTCCAGAAGGAATCACTGAGCATGTTGCCAATTATCCAGTTTTAGCTCAAGAACTGCAATATATGTGACTAGTTTATACAGTTGGATTGCTCTCCGCAAGAAAAACAAAATAGCAGTTTTGCAAATATATCTTTTAATCCCTTGAAGCCCAAGCCATTTTTCATTTTGTTTTTCACTCCCTGCCTTACAAGAGCCATAACTTTTTTTTCTTTTTCTGTCAGTGGAGTGGTGTGAAGGCTTATGTTTTTTGCAGGAGGAGTTGTAGTTTCTTTTGGCACTATTTAAAGTACCATATAATATACTGGGAAACGAAAAAATATTATTTGTGGAATTGGAAAAACTGATTCCTCCGTTGTTTTTTGGGTTACATTTTTCCAGCTTTCACTATGCGGTTAAAACGACCATTTAACTTTATTCTACTGATCAATACGATTACGGCGGCGACTTTTTGATGTATGTATGTGTATATATAAATGTATGTATGCGTATATATAAATGTATGTATGTACACTACCGTTCAAAAGTTAGGGGTCACACAGACAATTTTGTGTTTTCCATGAAAACTCAGACTTATATTTATCAAATGAGTTGCAAAATGACTAGAAAATATAGTCAAGACATTGACAAGGTTAGAAACAATGATTTTTATTTGAAATAATAATTTTCTCCTTCAAACTTTGCTTTCGTCAAAGAATGCTCCATTTACAGCATTGCAGACCTTTGGCATTCTAGCTGTTAATTTGCTGAGGTAATAGGGAGAAATTTCACCCCATGCTTCTAGAAGCCCCTCCCACAAGTTGGATTGGCTTGATGGGCACTTCTTGCGTACCATACGGTCAAGCTGCTCCCACAACAGCTCTATGGGGTTGAGATCTGGTGACTGCACTGGCCACTCCATTACAGATAGAATACCAGCTGCCTGCTTCTTCCCTAAATAGTTCTTGCATAATTTGGAGGTGTGCTTTGGGTCATTGTCCTGTTGTAGGATGAAATTGGCTCCAATCAAGCGCTGTCCACAGGGTATGGCATGGCGTTGCAAAATGGAGTGATAGCCTTCCTTATTCAAAATACTTTTTACCTTGTACAAATCTCCCACTTTACCAGCACCAAAGCAACCCCAGACCATCACATTACCTCCACCATGCTTGACAGATGGCGTCAGGCGCTCTTCCAGCAACTTTTCAGTTGTTCCTCGTCTCACAAATGTTCTTCTGTGTGATCCAAACACCTCAAACTTTGATTCGTCTGTTTCCAATCTTCCTCTGTCCAATGTCTGTGTGCTTTTGCCCATATTAATCTTTTCCTTTTATTAGCCAGTCTCAGATATGGCTTTTTCTTTGCCACTCTGCCCTGAAGGCCAGCATCCCGGAGTCGCCTCTTCACTGTAGACGTTGACACTGGCGTTTTGCGGGTACTATTTAATGAAGCTGCCAGTTGAGGACCTGTGAGGCGTCTATTTCTGAAACTAGAGACTCTAATGTACTTGTCTTGTTGCTCAGTTGTGCAGCGGGGCCTCCCACTTCTCTTTCTACTCTGGTTAGAGCCTGTTTGTGCTGTCCTCTGAAGGGAGTAGTACACACCGTTGTAGGAAATCTTCAGTTTTTTGGCAATTTCTCGCATGGAATAGCCTACATTTCGAAGAACAAGAATAGACTGTCGAGTTTCACATGAAAGCTCTCTTTTTCTATCCATTTTGAGAGTTTAATCGAACCCACAAATGTAATGCTCCAGATTCTCAACTAGCTCAAAGGAAGGTCAGTTTTATAGCTCCTCTAAACAGCAAAACTGTTTACAGCGGTGCTAACATAATTGCACAAGGGTTTTCAAGTGTTTTCTAATCATCCATTAGCCTTCTAACACAATTAGAAAACACAATGTACCATTAGAACACTGGCGTGATGGTTGCTGGAAATGGGCCTCTATACACCTTTGTAGATATTGTATTAAAAACCAGACGCTTGCAGCTAGAATAGTCATTTAGCACATTAACAATGTATAGAGTGTATTTCTGATTAATTTAATGTTATCTTCATTGAAAAAAACTGTGCTTTTCTTTCAAAAATAAGCAAATTTCTAAGTGACCCTAAACTTTTGAACGGTAGTGTGTGTATGTATAAATATGTGTGTGTATGTATAAATATATGTGTGTGTGTGTGTATGTATGTATGTATGTATATGTATATATATATATATATATATATATATATATATATATATAAATTTTTATTTTTTTCATGATTTTTTTTTTATAGTGCGAAGGTGACCACAAAACAGTGACTCTGTTTTTTTTTTTTGTTTTGTTTTTATTTACTTATGACGTTCGCCGTGTGAGTTAAATCTTATATAGTAATAGTTCTGAATTTAACTATTTAAAAAATATATTATTAGTCCCCCTAGGGGATTTGAAACCCTAATTGTCAGATCGCCGGTACAACACACCTCAATACTAATGTATTGTGACTTTTACCGGCTCCTATTTAAGCCCTGCCAAAGGCAAAGTTTAAAAGGAGCAGAAAGATGGTGGACTTGGGGACCTTCATTATGCCCCTGGGTTGCGATGACCACGATCGCTTTGCAGGGGACTGATGGGCTGTCAGAGGCAGCTTAGATACCACGGTCGCTATTGACCACAGTCGAAGTCCATAAAAGTCCATAGTATAATATCAAAAGATATATATATATATATATATATATATATATATATATATATATATATATATATATATATATATTATGATTTGGCGCTCACTAATTATTTTTTTTTTTTCTTGGCTTCAGACTAGGTATAAAAGGATGGAAGTTAGGGCTCAGGATGTGCTGGCAACATCTCATTTGCATGTCACTAATTTAATGAATCAGATACAACAGAGCAAGTAAGTGATTAAGCAGTAGAGTGGATTCAGTGCATACATATTCTGACCCCTATGCTTTTGTGGGTAATTTGTCTTGTTCATCTCTATCATTGGTATAGCCAGATATGTCTGATCTTAATCTTTCCAGCCATTGAAATCACTGGCGATCAGCTGTTAAAGCAGTGATAATCGGGATCACGTTTTTCCTTCTTTCCACTGCAGGGGAAGTGTGATGTTACGTGGCGTGGCGCTCATTTCAATTTATGGATGACTATGTAATATATGGTCATGCCAAGTATGCCAGAATGTCAGCCACTCCTAGCATCCGTTCTCCACTGTGGCTTATAAAGAGGGTTTCCACTTCATAAAGTTTTTAATAACTTTCATAAAGTGTACAATTATATTTCGTGTTAGTCACAACCTATGAGTTTTTTTTTTCTTCCCCTTTTTTGTCTAATTCCAGTTTTCAGAAATTAGATAATTTTCGCACAATTGTAGCAAAGGAACTCTCTAGTCTTGAGGCTGAAACACAGGCTTTGAAAGATCTGGAGAAGGAGACTTTGGTAAGCACTACTGATACACACAAATACAAAGCTTGTAAAGTTGTTAAAAAGGGCTGCCAATGTAATTTTTAAAAAAAAGTATGGCTGTCTTTCTAGAGGTTCTTATAACTGGAAATATGTAGGAAAGTAGCATTCATGGAGGCAGATATTTTTTCAGTTATTGTTAGTCTGTTTCCTACAATAACCATAGAAAGAACCCTCCTTTTCCCACGACTTCGGTTAGGGTCAAATGTACTCGTCTGGCCCCAGGACTTTATTGCCTCTAGGTAGCCCAGTTGTTGTTTCTCTGGATAACTTCAGCGAAATGGGAATCGGACAAATGATTTGGATGGCGAAGATACATTTGCTATGAAAAGCAGCTGTAAAAGTATAAAGATACCTTACAGAACCGGTAGTTAGGGGGGTCGTCAGTCAAACCAAGATTCGGTAACTGATGTAGCATTGCTGGGTACGTAGTACAGGAAAATCAAGTTTCCAAAACCTATTTTTTTAGGGACCAGTTCAGTTCTGAAGAGGCTTTAAGGGCCTTATATATTAGAAACCCTTCCATAAGTCACCCAATTTTAAAAACTGCACCCCTCAAATTATTTATTAAGGGTACTTATGCCAGAGCGCCGCGTTTTCACGATGGCGCTTTGGCATAAGATGGCGCCCCCGGGAGGCGCTTAAACTCTGTGTACTCAGCTACGGAGGTAGCTGAGGCCTTAAAGCACAGACCGAGGACCGTTTAAAAACAGCGGCGGTTAGTTCTCGCTCTTCTCTAACAAAATATATTCTGTGAGAGAAGAGAGAAATGGTCAAAATAAGGGCCCAGCCCCCCGCACCAGATCAGCAAGATGGCGTTACGGACTGTCACGTCACAATGACAGAACACATTACACTACGTAGGTAGTGCAATGTGTTCTAGCAGCGATCAGAGATGGAAGTCTAAATGTCCCCTAGTGGGACAAATAAAATAAAAAAAGATAATAAAAATGTTTTAAAAAAAGTGTCAAAATAAGTTATAAGTTACATAAACAAAAAATGCTCTTTTTTCCCTAGAAGTCTTTTATTATAGGAAAAAAAATGAACACATTTAAAAAAAAAGTACACATTTGCTATCACCGCGTTCGTAACGACCCCAACTATAAAACTATAATATTATTTTTCCCGCACGATGAACACAAAATACGTTTTAAAAAACCCCCAAGAATTGAGGGGGCGTGGCCTAGCTGACTATGTGAGCAGACGTCTGTGTGCTGAGCTCATTTCTTCACTCTGGAGACGACGCTTTATTGATCCTGTACTTACCTGCCTTCGTCCGGTGACTTGGAATGGTGAAGATCGGCCCTGCTATGCCGGCACAGGCTCTTGAACGGTTCGCGCGCAAGTCTGGGAAAGATGGCGCCAGTTCTTCCTCTGCTGTGGAGGCGGATGCCCACATGAAAGTGCCCTTGGCTGCTGAGTCGTCGGACATTACGCTGCAGCAGCTCTCTCTCACATTGCTGGAAGCCATCACCTCCTGCCAAACCACTCTTACCGGTATGATTGAGGAAGTGCGTGTTGATCTCGGTCTCCTCTGGCATGATGTCCAGTCTCTGAGGGAGCACACTACGGAGGTTGAGGCGCTTGTCTCTGATGTGGAGGACAGATTTTTGCCACTTACTGTGAAGGTGGATGATCTGGCAGCGGCGGCGGCTGCCTCCTGTAGGCTCAAGGCGGACGACCTTGAGAACCGCCTTCGTAGGAACAACGTGCGGGTGGTTGGACTGCCGGAGCGGATGGAGGGTCAGCACCCGGAAAGGTTTGCTGAACGCTGGCTGCGTGAATTGTTTGGTGATGATGCCTTCTCTCCGGCCTTTGTGGTGGAAAGGGCCCCCAGGGTCCCGACTAGGCCTCTACCTCCCGCGGACCTTTTCTCATGAGACTCCTCAATTGTAAAGACCAGGACAAGATTCTGGCTATGGCGCGAAGCAAGGGCGATATTTCTCTGGATAGTTTGCGTGTATCCTTTTTTCCGGACTTCTTAGCTGATTTACAAAAGAAAAGGGCCTCATATACAGCAGTTAAGAAGAGGTTGAGGGAGGCTGATCTCCAATACTCCATGACCTTCCCTGCCCGTCTGCGTGTGCAATGGAGGGGCAAAGCCCACTTTGAATGCCCTGCTGAGGTCTCCTGGCTGGATAGCCTTCTGCGGGCCTCGGCTCATGGTCCTTGAGCTGTGATTTTCCTGCTTTATCTCTGCCTGATTTTTGTGTTCTCTGGTCCGCAGTGATTCCCTTTTTTTCCCTAATGTATGCTCCTTGTTCCTCTGCGGGCTTTTCCATTTTACCTGCTGTGTGACCTGCTGATCTTCATTCTTCTGTACTGGATCTGTGAGTACTTTCCTGTGATCTTCAGATGGATATTGCCTCAGCGACCCTGTCGCATTTTAGTTACAATCCTCATGTTGAATTTTGGGATCCAAACCTATTCAGTTTGGGAACTAGTATAGGTGGGATGGGGGTGGGTTGTTGGGGGGAAGCGGGTCTGTTTTTGTATCTTACATTGTGCATCTTATTTGGACATGTGCTATACTTTTCTATGTTCTATGAGATTGTTTTCTTTACACTGCATGTATACAGTTATATGACTGTGCGCATGCCACCATCCTGCAAAGGCCAGGGGGGGGGGGGGTTTATCTATAACCCTTAAATAATTAGACCGACACCAATTTCCTTTTAACGTGGGTTGACTCGAGGGTCGGCCACAGCTTTATTTATTATTTCTTTATTATCCAATTTCCACATAACTTGTTAACCGTTTCATACCCGTATGCCAGCCTGCCTAGGGCAGGGCATGTAGGTCACTTTCCTTATAACAAAATAACGCCTGCTGTGACATATGAACACCCCAACACTCCACCATCTTCACCACCACTTAGCCAGAACCATATCATCCCCATCACACGCAGTACTAAATTCCAAAATAGCACCAATCGTCCTAAACCGCTCATGAAACTAACCGGGTAACTTGTCCTAAGTACTTTCTTTGTCCCCCACCTTTTTTTTTTTTTTATATAACAAGTCGATCCCGTGAGGCACTCACAACCCAAACCTAGGGAGGGAGGGTGGGACACGCAAACGGCAAGAAGAGGAAGATGGCCGCCCTCCGCCGTACTGCTGCCCTAGGCCGATCCCTTCCCAGTCCAGTGGAAGGAGACGGGGGGATCACGTCCTCCTGCCGGTCTTGCAATAGCTGCTGCGCGGGACCTAACTGTGCCTGCGCCACCCGATTAGGGGCCTCTGCCCGAACTCGCTGGGTACCGGAGGGAGACAACCGCACCGGCGGCCTAGAGCGACGCCCAGAACGCCTCGCGGGGAGCTGACTGCTTCCAGGAAGTTCGGGTGCCACGGTCTCGTCTAACAGAGACCGCAGCCATACCGAACCCTCATTATGCAGGCGAAAGCGGATAAGTTCCTCTAACTCTTTCCGGTTCATGTTCCCGAGGTAAGTTTACTCACCACCGTGGACACGCAAACGGCCAGAAGAGGAAGATGGCCGCCCTCGGCTGACTTAAGAAACCTTTGCCATGAAGGGAGGGTCCCCCGACCGCAGCCCGCCTCCGGAACGCCCATAGGGGCGGGTCCTTATGTCCCCATTACGATTCCTTACACACACTACGCTGCTCCCTGCTCTCCCCGCCCTGTCCTGCCTGTTAACCCCTTTAACCCCCGCTGTGCCGCACAGTCATGAGCCCAGCGGCTAATACGCCTGAGGGCTTCCAGGACTGTGCGCATGCCACCATCCTGCAAAGGCCAGGGGGGGGGGGGGTTTATCTATAACCCTTAAATAATTAGACCGACACCAATTTCCTTTTAACGTGGGTTGACTCGAGGGTCGGCCACAGCTTTATTTATTATTTCTTTATTATCCAATTTCCACATAACTTGTTAACCGTTTCATACCCGTATGCCAGCCTGCCTAGGGGAGGGCATGTAGGTCACTTTCCTTATAACAAAATAACGCCACGAGGAGGATGCGCATTCTCAACTGTGCACCCCTCCTCCCCCACGACCCCCGGTCAACCTGAACAAAGCCTCCTCCATGCCATCCTGGATACCGGACAAAAAGATGTCCAGCCCAATATCCGTGAGGTGCACCCCATCCGGCAACAGTAAACATCTATTATCCCCTTCCAACTGCCTATGCCGAATAACAACCCCCCCACCAGCTCTGACATACCTCGAGACCCTGGTGTTCAACAGGCGCCTCCCCCTTTCGATAGCGTTAAGGTCACGTGCTCCCGCCCATTCCGCCCGCGGAATCACCTCAGACCATACTAAAACCAACTAGGAGAAGAATGACGTAAACCTTTCCAAATCAGACTGAATCAACGCTATCAGCTCGCCCAACCGCACCGAACACAGGTCATTCCCTCCAACATGTATCACCAACACAGTAGGAGCCGCCCGCTGCCTACTAATCGCCACCACTTCAGGTAAGACATCCAGCCATCTTAGTCCCCGAACTCCTCTCCAGTGCACATCAGCTCCCAGGATCCCCAACGAAAGACCTCCTGGCCGTATAGAAGCCCGCCGTTCAGCCCAAAAAACATAGGAATGGCCGATAATCCAAATAACCGGACGAGGACCTGCAATAAACATAGTATTAATGTAAAATCAAATCCGGGCGAATATAACCAGCAAAACACTCAGAACGCCAGCGCCCTATGCGCCGCACCTCCCCATCGGGCAAACCCAACTCGCTGGCCGTAGTAGCAGCACCTATCCGGAATGAGTGAGTACCAAACTCCTTGGGGGGAAACCCAGCCCTGGATAAGGCGGACCTGAACACCGCCGTGAACTGGAACCTGGTAAGAGGTTTGCCATCTGCATGGGCTAGGAACTGGGCCCCAGGCAACCTGGCCCGCGCGTATTGTGAAATGGCTTGTACCGGGCAAGCCGGCCCAGGTACCGGCCGCAGAGAAATCCAACAACCCTTCCCAAACGTATCTGTCTTGGACCTTCGTATGCGAAAACGGACGCCGGCACTAGCCAACACTACGTCGTCAGCCAGCAGGCCCCCATGGCTACCAATTCGGAAATGCGTAGGGCACCGAAAAAGGCCAATACAAACGCCGCAGTGAGCAACTTAACTTCAAAGGGAGAAGAACAAACGACAGGCAACTCCTGTAACAGTTTTATTAGGATTGGGTAAGAGACCGGGCGCCTCGACTCGCGCCTGACTGCGGACTTCTTCCATCCCTTCAACGCCTGTGTTATGAAAAAGGACTTGGTAACATCCGGCCACGCGCGCAATTTAAAAAAGGACAAACCCGAGAGTCGCCGCTGCGCTATCGCACCCGAAACCCCTTGCTGAAATAATTTCGCCAAGTATGACAACACGTAAGACTTAAGATCAGCCGCGTCCGGCCCCAAGGGGCGCTCCCCCACCACCTCCAGCCACTCGTTCCACGCCTTACCATATGCTGCCCAAGTGGATGGTGCGAGCGATGCTCTCACAAGGGGGGTCAACTGAAGTCCATCATCTTCCACAACGAGTCCGGGCAGCTGGCCCCTGCCGAGTCCGCCTGTGGGCAAAGTGAACGGAACGCCTGCCAATTAAAACGCGACAAAGCATCAGCAACCTTATTACAAACACCGGGAATATGCCTGGACCTGAAATTGATGTTGTGTTGGAGGCATCTTAAAACAAGACGCCTGAGCAACACAACCACCGGGGGAGAAGAAGAGGTTAAGTGATTTACAGCATGAACAACACTAGCGTTATCTGACCAGAATACCACTGATGAATTAGACATTCTCTCTCCCCACAGCTCAACCGCAACTATGATAGGAAATATTTCGAGGAGCGTCAAATTTCTGCACCAGCCCCGATCACGCCACACTGGAGGCCAGGGAGAAGCACACCAAGATGAACCGAGAATAGCGCCAAAACCAGCACAACCAGCGGCGTCGGTAAACAACTGAATCTCGTGGCTGGATACCGGGGGGGTACGCCAGCACGTTCGCCCATTATAATCAGCTATGAAATTTACCCACACCTGTAAGTCACTCCTCAGCCCTGCAGTAATGCGCACATAGTGTGTAGGAGACCGAGCCCCAACCGTGGCTAACGACAACCGACGCGAGAAAATACGGCCCATGGGCATGACCCTACTTGCAAACGCCAACAAACCCAATAATGACTGAACCTGCCTTAGCTGCAACTTTTCGGCCGCTATGGCCGCGGACAGGTGAGACCTCAATTTTGAGACCTTGTCCGCCGGCAAACGGAACACCATCTGCACCGAATCAATCTCGATTCCCAGGAAAGACAAAACCGTAGTAGGTCCCTCAGTCTTTTCTTCCGAAAGGGGAACGCCGAATCGCCCCGATATACTGCGAAACGAATCAAGCAACGATTGGCAACGTGTCGAACTGGCGGGGCCTACGAAAAGAAAATCGTCTAAGTAGTGTGTAGTGTACTTACAACCCGTAACGTCTCTCAGAACCCACTCTAGGAAAGAACTAAAAACCTCGAAATAATAACAGGAAATGGAGCATCCCATAGGTAGGCACATATCATAAAACACTTGCCCTTGCAACTGGCAGCCGAGTAAGTGATAACAATCAGGGTGGACCGGCAGCAATCTGAACGCGGATTCCACGTCGGTTTTAGCCATGAGAGCACCCTGGCCCGCCTGGCATACTAATTCAACTGCCCTATCAAAAGATACATAGGAGACCGCCGCTAGGTCCTTATCTATACCGTCGTTCACCGAATGCCCCTTGGGGTATGACAAGTGGTGTATTAAACGAAATTTTCCGGGCTCCTTCTTGGGAACTACGCCTAAAGGGGAAACCCGTAAGTTAGGGAATGGTAAGACCGAGAAGGGGCCAGCCATCCGGCCCAACTCCACCTCTTTGTCCACCTTGGCCCTGACGACCTCCGGGAACTCAGACGCCGATTTTAGATTTCCCGAAAAAAGGGGCGCCGAGTTGAAAACGAAAGGGATAAAGAAACCGAATGAAAAGCCCGTCCTAAGCAAGGCGGCTTCCCCCATCTTGGGGTACCGGTCTAGCCATCGCAACATCTCTAACACGCGAATTGGGGTCCTCGATCCTACCCGTACTATTGGGACGGGGGCCTTGGGCGCTCCGCCGATTGCACCGCACGGCTGGGTGGGCGGCGCCACAGGATGAGCATTCGTGCTTGAAGTTGCAGGAAGCGTAAAATTTACAGTGTCCCTCATTGAAAAGCCAGCAGGACCCGTTGCGCTTACTGTTGAGGGCCCCAGCCCCCGTGGCTGCAAATGCTGGTGGGGAAGGGGCCCCGGGCTGAAAGGGGCGTTGTGACACCATAAGTCTAAGCTACACATCCGTTGCCTTAGTGTCCCAACCCACCTCCGGTTTTTGTGACATGCGCCTGCGAAACTCCTCATCATAACGCCACCAGGCCGTACCCCCATGAGACTTGTAAGCACTAAAAACCGTATCTAAATACACAAAAAGTTGGAATGATTTTTCCGGGTTATTCTGAGAAACTACACATCCTAACACCGCAAACGCCTGTACCCAATTATTAAAAGTTCTCGCTACTTTGGGCTTGGTCGGGACCCCTCTTTCAAAACGACGTTCCCTGTCGACGGTAGCCGAGTCCACAGACACCAAGGACCAAATATCCACGTACTCATTACGCGCTATTTTTTCCCGGGTATCATCAGATAAATGAGCTCCAAGGGGGGGGGATCCCGCAAAAATACGTATCCCTGAAGGCGGGTAAGGAAGGGCCGGTCATAGACGTAGACGCTTCCACTAGCGTTTTTGGTACCTCCAGCGGTACCGGGGTGGGGAGGGCATTCGCCCCACCCGCCAACAGGGATCGTAATACATTCACAATTTCAAAATCAGATGTGGCCCCCGAACCCCAAGCCCGAAGGCAATCATACTCACTGCGTCCAGAAGCTGGCGCTGGGATCAGAGCCGTTGAAGGCGGCGGTGGGGGAGGAGCAGGTGCAGAGGATGCTACTGGCACCTCTCCCATCCTCGCGCTCGCGGACCTTCGGCGACCGGACGCCCGTGTGCTATGGCGACGCCCGTCATGGCTGCGGCGCCTGCCGTGATGGGACGACCCAGTGCAAGAGCTCGACGATCCAGAACTTGAGGATGAAGGAGTGCGTCTACGTCGCGATCGCCGCCTGCTGCGCCTGGAGGAGCGGCGTCTGGAAGACCGCCGTGAGCGGGATCGCCGAGTCCTGTTGGTGCCCCCTGAGCTGACTGACGACGCCCGCTCAATAACATCCGTAGCCGCAAGACTAGGACCCCCGGCAGTAGGAACGACCAGTGCATCCACAGTAGTCGTGGGAAGAGGCGGCGGTGGTGGTGCCGGTTGCGTCACTCCTGGCGGATCCTGTCCGCAGTGAAAGAAGTCCTCCTCACTGTCACCTACTGAATCGCTGTCCGCCACATCCAATGGGGGGGGGTGACGTTTCATGCCACCCTCCCGTAGCAGCGCTAGGTGGGATGTGCTGCAGGACTGACCCTCTGGTGCTGTTTCTAGTTCCCATCCCACGACCTGTTGGAAGGAGAGTCGCTGCCGGATTAGCCTGTGTACACCCCAGCGGCGGCCGTACTGCTGCCCTAGGCCGAGCCCTTCCCAGTCCAGTGGAAGGAGACGGGGGGATCACGTCCTCCTGCCGGTCTTGCGATAGCTGCTGCGCGGGACCTAACTGTGCCTGTGCCACCCGATTAGGGGCCCCTGCCCGAACTCGCTGGGTACCGGAGGGAGACAACCGCACCGGCGGCCTAGAGCGACGCCCAGAACGCCTCGCGGGGAGCTGACTGCTTCCAGGAAGTTCGGGTGCCACAGTCTCGTCTAACAGAGACCGCAGCCATACCGAACCCTCATTATGCAGGCGAAAGCGGATAAGTTCCTCTAACTCTTGCCGGTTCATGTTCCCGAGGTAAGTTTACTCACCACCGTGGACACGCAAACGGCCAGAAGAGGAAGATGGCCGCCCTCCGCTGACTTAAGAAACCTTTGCCATGAAGGGAGGGTCCCCCGACCGCAGCCCGCCTCCGGAACGCCCATAGGGCCGGGTCCTTATGTCCCTATTACGATTCTTTACACACGCTACGCTGCTCCCTGCTCTCCCCGCCCTGTCCTGCCTGTTAACCCCTTTAACCCCCGCTGTGCCGCACAGTCATGAGCCCAGCGGCTAATACGCCTGAGGGCTTCCAGATCTTGATTGCTCTGCTGCAGGTTTTTGGAGCGGGATGCGTAGCTATGTATTGATTTACTGTCTGTTGTTCTGTTATGGCTAATCCACTGCTTAATTGTTGGTCTGGAATGTTAGGGGCATGAATAATCCGCTTAAAACAAATCTTGTGTTCTCCTTTATGCAACCTCGCTCTCCTGATATTGTGTGTTTATTAGAAACTCATCGTATGCCGCAGAACATCCCCTCCCTGAAGAAAAGATGGGTGGGTTGCTTGCATAGCTCTTGTCACTCTTCCTGTTTGAGGGGGGTGGTGGTGCTTGTGCATAATACCCTTCTCTTTGAAGTCACGACTGTCCAATCTGATAAGGAGGGGTGTTATGTGTTTATAGCCTGTACTGTAGACACTTATCGTTTTAGTCCTGTTATTTGTATACATTCCACCCCCTGCTGATCTGTCTGTTCCTGACACACTGAAGGATCGTTTTGTTCGGGTGCGCGAGGGGGGATGTCCTGGAGGGAGGCCGGTGCTGGGGGTGTGGCTGGATGCAGTAGGTTGGAGTGATATGTGGCGGCATCTCCATCCTCAGGAATTGCTGTACTCCTGCTACTCACCCACTCATCGATCTCTCCTGTATTGACAATATTTTTTGTACTCCTCGTACTATGCGTAGTGTTGCTGACATCCAGTATCTGCAGAGAGGAATATCTCATCATTCACCCATATTTCTCTCCCTTGATGTTGGCTTGCCTCCTATGTCTCGTAATTGACGATTTCATCCCTTCTGGTTATCCCAGTTTCCTGAGCCTGATATAATTACTGACCAGCTCACCACACTGTTTGTCACTAATCCGCCTCCTGCTGATAATCTCTTGACTTGCTAAGGCCTATTTGAGGGGTTGCCTTAGGTCTTCGATTTCATTTGTTAAGAGGCAGACGTGGGAGTCGGAGGAATGTGCGGCGGATAGGTTGTCTGAGGCAGAGCGAAGTTATGTCTGATCCTACTCTGGCTCATTTTGGTACGTGGAGAACTCTGCAGAGAGCTTATAACCTCCTTTTGAATGTGAAGGCTGAGTGTTGCCAGTTTTTCTGTAAGCAACTGTTTTTTGAGTTAGGCAATCAGTCTAGTAAGCTTCTTGCATATATGGCTAGTACATCCACTGCCCCGCCCCCCATATTGTCCATTAAAGATGTTAGTGGGAATGCTGTCACCTCAGTTTCTGGCATATCTGATGAGTTTTTCGGCAGTATTATTCACACCTTTATACCTCGACTCTTACTGTATCTCCTGCTGCCATTAAGGCCTATTTACAGCCCCTTACATGCCCGTCCCTTAAGTCTACACAGATTGAGGCCCTTGATGCTCCCCTTACTGTGGACGAGATTGCAAAGGCTATCTCCCTCCTTCCTTCGGGGAAGGCTCCAGGTCCTGATGGCCTCCCCCCCAGATGTTTATGCCCGTAATTCAGGAGGTATTGGTGCCTCAGCTCCTGGCTACTTATAATGCGGGGTTTTTGAGGGGATGTCTTCCCCCTTCAATGTATGATGCCACCATAGTTGTCATTCCTAAGCTTGATAAGGATAGTGGGGAGTGTGGGTCCTATAGCCCGATCTCTCTTATTAATTTGGATAGCAAAATTTTGGCTAAGGTCTTGGCCCTAAGGTTAAACAAGGTTATTCTTGACAATACATGATGATCAAACTGGGCTTTATTCCTACCAAGTCTACCTCTATAAATCTTCGAAGGTTCCATATACATAACTCTGTGGTGCATGATTTGGTTGGGGATAGTCATGGTTTCACTTGATGTGGCAAAGGCCTTTGATTCCTTGGAATGGGAGTTCCTTTTGGGCATGCATGGAAAAATTTGGTTTTGGGAATGTGTTTTGTAAGTGGGTGCGACTTCTCTATGCTTCACCTTCTGCTAATGTGCTTACTAATGGGGGTTTGTCGGGTACTTTTTCTCAGTTTAGGGGTACTCGGCAGGGCTGCCCCCTGTCTTCTTTACTATTTGCGCTAACTATTGAGATGTTGGCCCTTTAATCTTAGATCCTCTGGGGAGGTCCTTTTGCTCACTTGCGGGGGGACTGCCTCGTAGTTTGCATTGCATGCTAATGACTTGATCCAGTTTTTGCAAGATACTCCGCATTCTTTGATGACTGCTATGTCTATCATAGATGAGTTTGGTTGGAACTCAGGCCTCCGTATCAACTGGGGAAAATCGGTGATATATCCCTTGGATGGGGCGCGCCCGGATGTGGCGGCCCGGGGCCTCCCTTTGCAAGTGGTTCCTACTTTCAAGTATTTGGGTATTATCATTGCTTCTACTCCTGCTGATTGTATACGGTTGAATATCACCCCTCTTGGATGGGTCCGCGATAAAACTGCATCGTGGCGCAGGCTCCCCTTGTCACTTGCTGGGCGGGTTCAATTGGTTAAGATTCTGATTTTGCCTAAACTTTTATATACTTTTCAGCACACCTGGACTCAAAATTCCAAGGTCCTTTTTTGCCACGCTTGATCGCATATTGACAGCCTTCCTTTGGACGGGGCTCCAGAGTTAAACTTAGTTTGGAATTGTTGAAACGTCCTACAGCTCTGGGGGGTTTTGCTCTTATTTTTTTCTTGTATTATGTGGCCTCTCAGCTGAGATATCTGGGTCCCTGGCTGTCAGTTGGGATCTATGCTGGGGATGAATGTTTTCTGGGGGGAGTGTCGGACCTGCTCGTGTACCTTGAGGGGGGAGCTTTGGTGTCAGGGTTTTTACTCACTCCACTGCATCGAGTGGCAAAACAGGTGTGGACAGCGCTTAAACTATTTGGTATCACGGGACCCCTTGTATCTTGGCGCTTATGGCATAATCCCATGCTTCGTGAGCTGCATCAGCTTGACAGTGCTGAATTCTGGGAGGACCTCGGTGTTATCCACTTGAAGCATTTAATTAAGGATGATTTATGGTTAACCTTTGAGCAATTGCAACATAAATATGAAATTTCCCCTGGGTCCTTCTACAGGTATCTGCAGCTCCGAAACGCCATCACTGTGCAATTTCCAGGGTATCCTCATCATGCTCTGCAGACACTTGAGATTGTTTGTTTGTTTTCTACTAATGGCAGGCTTGGACGTATGTAATGTATTTACTCCTCTTTGGTACAGAAAACCTGTTCTAGATGAATCCCACCTGCTAAAGCGGGTTGGCTGGGAGTTCTTACTCTCCTGTCCGATGATGATTGGGAGAATATCTTGTCTTCCCATCTGCTGGTCTCGCCGGCTGCTAACAGATTCACGCAACTCTATATCACTCATCGTGCCTACTTGACACTGACACATCTACATAGAATGTGGGTAATTCCGTCCACTGAGTGTCTGAAATGTCACCAGGAGGCTGCTGATTTTTGGCATATGATTTGGACGTGTCCTTATATTGCATCCTTTTGGGGTGAGGTTTTGTCTTATCTCTCTGGGGTCATGGGGGCCCCACTTCCTCAGGACCCACTGTTTTGCCTTTTTGGCCTGGCTGGAGATGACTCCTACTCACATCATCAAAAAAAAATTCTTCATGAAACCTTGTTTATGGCCCGTAAGGCCATTGCGCTGCGGTGGATGGCACCTGCGGTACCTGCTTTGACTCAGTGGAAATCTCTGGTAAATGGCCTACTTCCGTATGAAAAAGTTCTGTATCATCGTAAATGCCCTACCAAATTTGATAAGATATGGGCCTCCTGGTGTGCTATCTCTGACACTACTGATTAGGGGACTATGCGGGCGTAACATGCTTATTGTTCTTGTAATCTGAATTTTTCTTGTATATTTACTGTGCTAATATGTCTGAACTGTAAAGATGTATGTTGATTTTTTTGCGGTTTCGCCAATATATTTGTAACAAAATCGTATAAATCGAATAAAAAAAATAGAATCACAATTTTTTGGTCACCATATGCAATAAAACGTGATCAAAAAGTCACATGTACTCCAAAATAGTACCAATAAAAACTACAACCCATCCCACAAAAAACAAGCCCTTAGGCCTCATGCCCACTTCAGTCTTTTTCTTCAGGGTGCTAGCCGTTTTTCTAACGGCTAGCACCCTGACCCATTCATTTCAATGGGGCCATGCACACTTCAGTTTTTTTGCCGGTCCGGTTGCTTCGTTCCAATCCAAAGTAGAGCATGTCCTTTGGTCCTCCGTCTGTAGCGTCCTTTTGCTTTTTACATTTGTTTTCCCCTTTGCGGCCACAGTAGTTACTGTGGTCGCCTGGACTACGCTGACGCCGGCATGTGTTGTTGTGGTTTTATTCCTCTGCCGTTCGTGCTTTCACCGTCTGCTCACTCCCATACTGCCTCTTCTGAATTTCGGTAAGCCTTCTGCTATATCGATCTTTCCATTATTTCGAAATGTTATTATGTCCACTCTGCTCTCCTTTTTTCTTTTTTCTTTTTTCATCCGTCCGTAATATACTTTGCTCCTTAAATACTCTGTTCTGCACTTTTAGGATTGCCTTTGACTCTCTATCTCTGCTGTTACTGCTTGTTATACATATATACCTACATGTATGTACTTTTTTTACGTATCCAATGCTTTTTATTACTGTGAATATTTACCTAATGATGTCAGCCACACCTGGTTTTATTTACTTTCCTGATTACTATGTGTTTTTTGGCGGTTTTTTAACCCCTCCCCAACCTCCTCTGTGTATTTAAACTGTATGCTGTGCTGTTTATTTATACCTATTTCTCGGCCTGACGAAGACGCATGTTCTGCGTTGCCCATCCTCTGTTGCACAATAATTCAGCTTACCAGCACCTATCTGCCTTTTCTTCTTATCAAGGAGCGCTCTCCAAAAAATATACAGTTTTTAATATATATATATTTAATTGAAATATATAATCCCTACTTTGGTCCGAGATTCCGTGACCGTGAGGCCCATGCGAGTCAATGGGACCGTCAAAAAAACTGAAGGCACACGGAAGGCATCCGTGTGCCGTCCATGTGTGACGGAGCCGTTGCCTAGCAACGGCAGGGCGGGCAGAAGTACATTACAGATATATTACACTAATCGGCAGCCACTTGTCTCTATCAATCACTGATGGAGAGAAGAGGCTGCTGATTCAAAATAAAATAAAAAGCAGTTCATACGTACCCGGTCGTTGTCTTGGTGACGAGTCCCTCTTCTTCCTCTAGTCCAACCCTCCTGTATGACGCGGCAGCCTGTGATTGGCTGCAGAAGACGCGGCAGCCTGTGATTGGCTGCAGAGGCCACTGCAGCCTGTGATTGGCTGCAGAGGCCACTGCAGCCTGTGATTGGCTGCAGAGGCGGTCACGTAGGATGAAGCGTCATCCCTGGAGGCCGGCCTTCTGACGTCATCCTGACGTGCGTGACCGCCACTACAGCCTGTGATTGGCTGCAGCGGTGACATGGGATGAAACGTCATCCCTGGAGGCTGGACAGGAGGAAAGTAAGTATGAACATATTTTTTTTTATTTCATTAAAATTGTATTTTCCGAGCGCCGAGCATGGTACTTTCAGCACCCTGGACCGTACCATGCATGGAAACAGAGTGCACACGGCCGCTAAAACGGGCACACGGATCCGTCAAAAACGGCCGTGAAAACGGTGTTGGAAGTGTGCACGAGGCCTTACACAGCTTTTTTTTTCACTGAAAAATAAAAAAGGTATGACTCAGAATATAGTGACACAGAAAATAAATTATTTTATAAATAAGTGATTTTATTGCGCAAACTCTGCAAAACATAAAAAAAACTATATACATATGGTATCGCCGTAATCGCACCAACCTGCAGAATAAAGTAAAATGGTCATTTATAGCCCAGGGTGAACGCCGTAAAAAACATTGTCAGAATTTATGGTTTTTGGTCACCTTGCTTGCCAAAAAATGGAATAAAACCCCAAAATGGTACCAATGAAAACTACAGATTGTCCCGCAACAAAAAAGCCCTCAAACAGCTCAAAAAAGTTCTGGCTCTCAGAATAGGGCGATGCAAAATATGCAGTGTTCCAAAAGCAGATAAAATTAGGCACCGTTTATCAGTGAGACACTGGCCTCATATCTGCGGATTATTATTTATTTACTCCATTATTATACCCTATTATTATGCCCTGATGTACTCTGCCCAGCTTACATATACACCCAAATTATAAACTGAAATGCCAGCAAAACGCTAAACAGAACTACTACCACGCTAAATCTGCACTCCAAAAGCCAAATGCCGCTCCCTCCCTTTGAGCCCTACAGCGTGCCCAAACTGCACTTTACGTCCCCAGATATGGCATCGCCATACCCGGGAGAACCCGGTTAATATTTTATGAGGTATTTGGCTTTAGTGGCACAAATTGGGCATAACATATAGTGCACTAAAATGGCATATCGGTGGAAAATTGCAATTTTCACTCCGCAACCTTCCGTTGCGCATTCACCCCTTCGCGCACCACGACTTAATAGCATGTCGTGGTGTGGTGGATGTTGTATGGAGCGTTCTCACGCGCTGACCATGCGCCATACCCTGCGGGTGTCAGCTGTGTATTACAGCTGACACCGGGGACTAACGGACAGGAACGTACCATATAATCTACTGGGAAACTGAAATAAATAATTTGAGATTGAAAAAAAATGTGATTCCTTCATTATTTTTGGGGTTTTTGTTTTTACGGCTTTTACAGTGTGGTAAAAACGACTACTACGTAGTTTAATGTATTACAGCTGTCAGTGTGATACTGACAGGAAGCCTATCAGGACCTGCCGGAGGCTGGTCCTCAAAGGCTTCCGTACATGGCAGATTTGCTGGTTGCCATGCCAACCATCGGCACCCCCCCACGATTGCGTTGTGGGGGTGCCGATCTGCTACAATCACTGCATTTAAGGAGTTAATTGCCAAAATCATCGCTGGCCGGCAACAGGGGAGTGTCAGCTCCCGAACACTTAGTTAGGACAGTGTTCACCGGGAATGTCTGCGTGAAGTAACTCCTTGCCAGGGCATACAGTTGCGTCGTGGTGCATCTAGGGGGTTAATATAGTTTGGGATGCTGTAATATGATACCATGTCTAATATTGTGTGTTGGGGTGATGATTTTGCTATATGCAGAAGTTGCAAATATGTAGTAAATAAATAAGAGATGAAGACGTACCTTTTACTATTTGAATGCTGATTGGGTTTGCTGATTTTTGCTTCTATTTTTATTAGTGCATGATAAATATCATGCCAATACTGCACTAGCATAGGCTGCCAGGACGCAGGCTTGGGCTGTGCAGCATCCTACGTTCCCCCTAGCAATGGGACACTCCCCCTCAATAGTATGAGTAGTTGAAAGCTGTTACGAAACGTACCCTGCCGGAGTTTGAGCACTGACCTCGCTGGTGGCTTGGACGGCTGTGATTGGCTGGGCTGGTTACAAGGCGTGCCTGGCTCTGAGCGGCCGTACGTCACAAGTGACGTCTGCGGAGCTGATTGGTCAGTGGGGGGGCTCGGCCTCAGCGTTATCTATGTAAACTCTCAGTCCCAGTGGAAGCGTGACGCTGATATTAAATGTGAGCACGCTTCTGGGTATATACAAACCATGTACCGAAACGTTGAACTATCGCTGGCATGCATTACATATCTGTATGAGTGTGTTAGTCCTATTAGATTCACAGCTGAATCAGCTGATTACTAGTTTTCTTTAAGAATGTAATTTGAGCACTTTGGGCTTTTTTTTTTACGGTGGTTATTGTACCCCCGATTTCAGCGAGATTTCAATTTAAAGATTAATTTTACGCTCTAGTCAGCTTAAGTGAATTGTCCATTTATAATTGTGGTATCACAATAAATATTTAAGTACAGAGAAATAACCACAGGATAGGTGATAATTTTGTGATCGCTTGAATATGCACCGATCATGAGAAAGGGGGTCCCGAACCGCAGTGAATAGGTGATAATTTATGATTTTGGAAAAACCTGTTTAAGTTGAGGCTCGCTCTGTCACCCCCTTTCACAGGGCAAGGCCATATTTTAATGAGAAGTTTCTCATTCTAAATCGAAATTAGATGCGGACAGTGGTCCAATGGCTGTCCTGTCAGACAGCCTTTTTAGTCTAGTCTACGATGCTCCAGATGAAAGCCCCAGTGCTTTCCACTTCACTCTAGCCATGAGGGCTCCCATTTCAGAGTCCTGTAGATCTCCTACAGATTTTGTCTTACCCACACGGTCACAAGTCTCTCTAGGTGTCCCAGTTGGGCAGTGGTAGATCTGACAATTTCGCCTCTGGGCTGAGACAACTACTTTCTATAGCAAATGCTGCTTTTTTTTGAATCGACAGGCTTTCTTGTCTTGAGCTGCCGAGGTGACATTGCACCACTCAATTCTCCTCTGCAGTAAAATACACAGTGAGACTCTTCTGAATAGAAGACAACTCTTGGCTCTTTTTTGGCACTAAATTTGGACAGCTGATCCAGCTTCCAAACGCTCAAGCGTTTTACTGATCCCTGTTTCTTGGTCCAGGACTGCACTAGGTTGTCTCTGAGGAATTACTGCAATGCCGGGGGAATCGCCCTTGCATGATGATCAGCCTTCTCTCAGGAATTCTCAAGTTGTGGGCAAGCTTTTTCTCTTCGGGACTCCTGGATCTGTTTCATCCCAGATGCATGGCTCTACAAAGTTTTCCTACTACTTTCCCAGTCTTTTTTTTTTTCTTTTTTTAAGGTCCAGAAAGGTAGGTCTGTCTGCTCCATGCTGGGTCTAATGAGCGTTCAGAACTTTTTCAGGGCTAGACTCTTTGGATGAAGTCACTAAGGACAGTGATAGTTTTTCTTCTCCAGTGGATATCAGATCCCCACATTTAAATATCCGACCCACCATCGTGGTCTTAAGCTTCTCTTCGCCCTGATGTCTCCTACTCATGTCCTCACAAAGATTTCCGTCATTTTAATGGCAGTTCTCCACTTCAGGAGCTAATTCGGTATTACCATACCTAAAAGAGATACTATAGTAGGGCCCCCCTGTTCCGAAAACCAAGACTGTGTTTAAATCATCCTAGTTGTTCTTGTTCCGTCCTCTCTCCATCAAGACTTATTTAATACAGTGGCTTGGCTTTCCAGGGTTCTTCCTCCATGGAAGTCTTCCGCTGCGCTCTGTATCACACTTGCCTACCTCATCAGACATTGCTGACCCACTGCTATTGATATACAACTTAGCTGGATCAGTGTGGTTTCCATTCAGCCAGTTTCTGTTGGCAAAGAGCCATGTCCATCTTTATCTAAGGTCTACTGGACCACAGTGTCTCAGCAGAAGACATGCCATCTATTCAGGTGGCACAGAACTCACTCGTTGGCTGTGGTATGCCCAGGTTATTCCCTTATAGAGAAACTTCCTCGGCATCTGCTTATCAGAGACTCCTTACTCTGTCTAGTTTGCCACCTGGCTTGGGGCACTATATCTGACGACCTGTTTTCTCTAACCACAATCTGGAGATCTCGTGATTTCTCAGAATTAGTGTTTTAGACATGCTGAAGGCCAACAGACGTTCCCCCACTTCGTATTGTCCACAAGACTTGCTTCTAGCAGTGGAGGAGTGGCTTTTTTTTTTTTCCTCTTCCCTTTTCCTTGTCTTTTTTTTCTCCAGCACAGTCTGGATCTGGGGTTTTTCTTTCTGTAGGGGATTTTCCCTGTGCTCCTCTTATGTTCACCCCACTATTCCTTAGGATCTAAACCTGTTCCATAAGCCAGGTAACTATTTTTGGTGTCTTTCTCGTCTAACTGATATGTATCTGAGTTGTCAGGTTTTTCTGCCATTATCCACTTATTATCCTCGACATGCTTTCTATGCTTCTAGATGGAATTCTTTTGCTGGTCTGACTCCTTTCTTTCTTCAGGATGGCATCCCAGGCTACCCTAGTAAAAAGTAGAAAAAATTCCACGGCACTCACCGTTAAGTAGAATTTTAATTTAATGTTGCGGCAGGCAAACAAGGCCTTGACAAAGCGTGGAAACACGCAAAACGGCCATTGGATTGTGCTCTACATCCATACTGCCTTTGTTTGCCTGACGCAGCATTAAATTAAAATTCAACTGAATGGTGAGTGGCATGGATTTTTTTCTACTTTTTACTATTATACCTGTGCTTGTCTAATCACACCACTGAGCACCACCTGTTTAGGCCTATGTGGTCCTCTGATTATTGAGACTTGTAGTGCTCCAAGAGCAGTGCCGATCTGTTTCTCACTTTGAACATTTGCCCAGACTACTATAGCCACCAGTTTCTTTAGGAGCTTTTTGGCCAACGCGCCTTTGCTCCTCTAATGCGTGAGACTGCTACCTTATTATAAGGTGTATGTTACGATGTCTTTCCCGGTGTCTGGTATCTGCAGGATGCAGTGGCTTACTCGACCGGTTGGGTGGTGTTCTTTTGTTCCCTCCATCGGGGACTGCTTTTGGATGTCCCACGGTCTGTGTGCACCTATGACTCATAGTTACATAGGTAGTACGGTTGAAAAAAGACATATGTGTATCAAGTTCAACCAAGGGATGAAACAAAAATTTTACACGTTGACATAGGAGCTGATATTTTTTTGTTCTAGGAAATTATCTGCCTTTTTTTTTTTTAAAGCCATCTACTGTGGGGCGTGGCTTAGCGCGCAGCAGGAGCGGTCGCATGATCTGAGAGCTCTGCCGTGAACCCGCGCCAAAGTTATCCTGCAAGTAATCCTACAGCTTCTAAAAGTTACAAACATACCTTCCAAACGATCCAGGCGGTTGAAGGCGACTACCGGAGCAAAAATGAGTCCAACCAGAGGTCAGTCGGCCGCGGAAAAGTTGCAAGGCTTTGCAAGAGGTGAAGTGCAAGATGGCGGCCGCACTCCTCTTCCCCAGCGCTCTAAGGGAGGAGGTGGAGGAGCAACCTCAGGCAGTCAGGATACAGCTACATAGGAAGCCCCGGAGCCCACACTGTCTGAGATGACGACCCAGCTGCTGACAGCTATCGCGGCCTGTAAAACCTCACTCACCGGAAAGCTGGAAGAGGTAAAGATTGACATAGGGCTAATGAGGCAAGACATGCAAGCCATGAGGGAGCGCATAACGCATGCGGAAGAAAGGGTATCTGGGCTGGAAGATAGAACGGCATCCTTGCCTGGGGCAATCGCTGATCTGGAATCGGCAGCAGAATTGTGGAGACAAAAATCTGACGACATGGAAAACAGGCTAAGGTGTAACAACATCAGGATAATTGACATGCCTGAACGAATAGAAGGTCAAAATCCAGGTGAATTTGTATTGCAATGGCTTAAAGACCTGCTCCCAGATGCGCCATTTTCGCAGGCCTTGGCGGTTGAAAAAGCCCACAGAGTGCCGGGGAGACCACCACCCCCAGGAGCACCCCCTAGACCGCTGCTGGCACGCCTGCTCAACTGTAATGACCGGGACATGATTCTACGCCTGACACGTCGATTACCGGAGATCACCTATAATGGGGCAAAGGTGTCTATATTTCCTGATTTCTCTGCTGACCTGCAAAAGAGGAGGGCGACATTTTTGGCCGTCAAGAGGCGCCTGAGAGATCTGGGCATCCCCTACTCCATGTCATATCCAGCCCGACTACGTATTGTGGATGGGGAAAGATCCATATTTTTCAACTCCCCGCAAGAAGCTGACGACTGGGTGAGAAGTAAACGACCGGCACGCCGAAATTAATAATATTGATCAACGCAGTTGGCGACTCATACAAGGCGGACTGATGCTATTGACCCAATCTGTATCACCGGAATCGTGGGACAGTTCACAAGGACTCTTGGTATGTCTAATCCTGACGGTGATGCGGATGGGGCCGGATGGAGATCGGTTGGCCAAGGTGTCTTTACGTCAGCTAAATATGTGAGACGACACTCCTGAGGAGACTACCGCACGTATCCTTAAAGATAGAAGCTTGAACAGTTGCTGTTTGGCGCGGGGATTACCCCCGATTACTTAAATGCCACGTTTCTGGGCATGCAACGGCAATGTAATATGCATCTTCATGCATTGTCGGTATTGTTATAATGTTTACAACTGGTTTATCTTGGTTATAAGTTGGAATGTGCCACGGATGCGGATAGAGTTAATACTACTAAGGTACAGATGCAACCGTGTAAGATGTATTGATTCATTTATACTCACCTCTGCAACAGGCGAGAATGTTACTGTATATCAGGGAATATGGCTCACTCCTGCAAATGGAGATCGCAATGTATAGATGTCTGCTTTAACCGTAATGTCCTGGAATGTGAGGGGTATGGGTAATCCGCAGAAGCGAGTTATACTGTATAGCCACATCCATAGAGTTAACCCTCATATATTGTGCCTCCAGGAGACTCACTTAATACCCGCCAAAACGAGAACAGTGAACCGACCGTGGGTTCAGTGGTCTAGCCACTCGTGTCATACTTCATACTCAAGAGGGGTTTCAATCCTGGTGCACACATCCTTGAGGTGGGAGGCCATCCATACCAAAGTTGATAGTGAAGGCAGATATGTGTTTGTGTATGCCCTCATAGAAAATGTTCCCTATGTAATACTGGGCATGTACATTCCCCCGCCCGTATCTATGCGTATTTTACATATGGCCGCTGCCTTTGCCGCAACTTATCCGACCGCTAAAGTACTGGGAATGAGAGATTTCAATATTCTTAGTGAACTGCAACCTCGACGGACTTAACACTTCCTCTGAGGGGGAAAGGGCGGCACCCGACACGTCTGTATTGGGCTTATGGTTGGATGAGATGGGGTGGATAGATCTTTACCGATATAAACATCCGACAGCTAAAGTGTATTCGTGTCACTCACTAGGCAAGCACTCCCTATCACGCATCGATTATATGGTGGGAAATGCTCTTGTTGTACCCATGGTTGACTCTATCTCCTATAGGTCCAGAGCGGCGTCGGATCATTCCCCTATGGTGGCCAGCCTTATCCTCCCCGGCCCTACTAGGCCTGGGACGTGGAAAATACACCCCTTTTGGCTGACCCTGATTTGGCCCTCAAGATAGGATCCCAGATCAATTGGAGGTGTTCAACATAGACCATAGTACGTTTGAGAATTCCAGTATTGCATGGGACACCTTGAAAGCTTACCTTAGAGGGTGTCTTAGGTCCACGATTTCATATATTAAAAAAGATTCTACCAGGATTGAATTAGAACTAGAGCAGCAATGCAAAATTTTAGAGGGGAAATTCATAGATGACCCTACAGACACGAACAGGGATCTCTGGCTGCAAACAGGGCGGAAATACCTTATGCTGCTTCAGGAAAAGGCAAACCGGAAAATATTTTTTACCAGACAATCGTATTTTGAATTGGGCAACCAGTCTAGTAAGCTACTGGCACACTTCATCCACCAGAACTCTAAAAGTCCAGCCATCCTTAAGATACAGGGGGGATCGGGGGAGAGCTTGACAGACTCCCTAGGTATAGCTGAGACATTTGTACAATTTTACAAAGAGTTATACACCTCCCATTCTAGATACGATGTGTCAGAGTTTAAAACCTATATGGATGGTATAACGTTCCCTACGCTGAGCACAGAAGGTAGAATGGCGTTAGAGGCCGATGTGACGGAGGAGGAGATACGGGAGGCCATGGGGGACATGTCAAAAGGGAAGGCGTCGGGCCCAGATGGGATTCCTATAGAGGTGTATCACAAATACTCGGAACATCTCATCCCTTCCCTATGCGCTATGTTCTCCTATGCGCTAGATAAGGGGCGGCTGCCTGATAGTATGTATGACGCAACTATAATAGTCCTGTTAAAACCTGATAAAGATCCGATGGATTGTGGCTCCTATCGTCCGATCTCTCTATTAAATAGCGATTACAAGATACTTACCAAAATCTTAGCAAATAGGCTTAATAAAGTCATCTCCCAAGTAATTCACGAGGACCAATCTGGCTTTATGCCAGGGAAATCTACATCTGACAACATCCGTAGGGTACATATACTTGCACAGATAGGAGAAGCAATGAAGGCAGACTGGGCATTGGCATCGTTAGATGCCGCTAAAGCCTTTGATTCCATTAAATGGGCATACTTGTTGGAGACTCTAGACAGATTTGGATTTGGGCCTCAATTCCTTAGGTGGATCTCTCTTCTATATAAGGAACTACGGGCACAAATTCTGGTGAATGGGGTGCTGTCCCCGCATTTTCATCTACAGAGAGGCACTAGGCAGGGCTGTCCCCTCTCTCCTTTGCTGTTTGCCCTCGCTATTGAACCACTAGCCCTACGAATTCGACAGCACCCTGAGTACAAAGGGATAGGGCTGGGGGAAAGGAGGAAAGAATTGGCTTGTATGCAGACGATATGGTCTTTCTTATGTCTCAACCCAGGGAAACGCTACCCGTTGCGATCAATGCTTTAGAACTATTTGCGAAGTTCTCGGGACTTCACATTAATTGGACCAAGTCGTTTTTTATGCCCCTGCAGGGAATGGGATGGCCAGACATCATACAGGGTCTACGAGTGGTCTCTTCATTTAAATATCTTGGTATCATTATAAATCGGGACCATAGAAATGATCATGATACTAATATCTTACCACTGCTGGATTATGTAAGGGGCAAGTTCAGGATCTGGAGTACTCTCCCCCTGGCTGTAACTGGTAGGATTAACTTAATTAAAATGGTCATCCTCCCCAAATGCCTATATGTCCTCGAACACACAGCGACACCAGTGTACAAAACCTTCTTTAAGCAGATACATGCCTTATTCCCAACATTCATCTGGGGTGCAAATAGGTCAAAACTCAGCCTCACTACTTTGCAACGACCCAAAACACAGGGGGGAGCTGCCTTGCCGGATCTCTTTCTGTACTATCTAGCGGGGCAATTACGATATTTAAAAGCATGGGTAAATGACACGACGCTGACAAATAGGGAACAACACCTGGCGGTGTACCTGCAAATACCTACCCTTTGGCCAGTATTGGAAGGTCCCATAAATGCACTCAAGAATGTACTACCTGTTCACAGGGTGGCTTCCCAGGTATGGTCAGCTGCAAAGGGAATTTACGGGTACTCTGACATGCAGACAGACATGCCATTATGGTCAAACCCACTCCTCACCCAGGTATCAGAGGACCTGGCTCCAATATTCTGGATTCAGCATGGGATACACAATATAGGGGATGTATATGAGGGAAACGGCCTTAAATCCTTTACACAGCTGCAGTCGGAATTTACACTGCCCAGGACTGCCTTCTATAGGTACTTGCAATTGTGCCATGCTCTCAGGGCCCAGTTCCCTGCCCCAGATACGGCATTCTCACAATTTCCATTGATAGGAGTATTTAGATCCCAAGGACCCAGAGGGTTAATATCAGCCATCTACACGTGTCTCTCATAACGGCCAAAGTTAGCATACCACTACCGGTAAAGGACAAATGGAGAGCACAGATACCCAACCTCACTGAGGATGAATGGGAAGAGATCCTCTCTTCCCCACTCTGTGTCCCCAGCGGCCAATAACAGGATGATACAACTATCCATGATATATCAAAGCTACCTTACTCCTGTTAGGTTACAAAAAATGCGTAGATATCCGAGCACAGAATGTCACAGGTGTCGGTTTCCTAGGGCCGACTTCTGGCACATGATCTGGGCGTGTCCATTTATTTCCTCTTTCTGGGATGAGGTAGTTGGGGTAGCAGCTGGAATTCTGCATATTCCTGTCCCGGCAACTCCGCAGATTTGCTTGTTCGGTGTTCTCCAAGACGAATGTTGGCCGTATTACATGAAAATATTTCTTAGGGAAATACTGTTTATGGCAAGGAAGGCTATTGCTCTTAGATGGATGGACCCGCGTCCTCCCAAGGTGAATAAGTGGAAATCACTTGTGAATTCGATCATCCCTTACGAACAGATAATGTATAAACAAAGAGGATGCCTTGATAAATTCTATAAAATATGGGAAGCATGGTGTGAATCAGCAGTGACTCAATATACCCCACACAGATATCATGACATCCGTAGATCGCTGATACTTAGTTAAATTAAAGGGTAATGAATCATCATAGCCTCCGTTACAGTGCTTGGCTCAGTATGTGATGCGGGAGATTTATATTGTTTGTCTGCTCATGTGTATGTATTTTTCTTTATGTTAAATTGAGTCGCTTTGTAATGTGCACATCTCTGCATTCCTTTTTGCATACAATGTATGGTGTAAATGCATTTGTACTATATGTTTTCAATAAAACAAGTTTAAAAAAAAAAAGCCATCTACTGTACCTGTTGTGACCAGCTCCTGCAGTAAGCTATTCCACAGATTCACCGTTCTCACAATAAAGAAAGCTTATCGCCTCTCGAGATTGAACCTTTTTTTTCTCTAGACTGAGGGAGTTCCCCTTTGTCTTCAGTTTGGGTTTTGCATGGAACAGGTTTTCACTATATTTCTTGTATGGGCCATTCATATATTTATATAAGTTAATCATGTCCCCCCTTAGTCGTATCTTTTCAAGGCTAAATAGGTTTAATTCTTTTAATCTTTCCTCATAACTGAGATTCTCCATGCCCCTTATTAACTTTGTTGCTCTTCTTTGTATTTTTTCCAACTCCAGGGCATCCTTTTTATGAACTGGAGCCCAGAACTGAACTGCATATTCTAGATAAGGCGGCACTAATGCTTTGTAAAGTGGTAATATTATTTCCCTGTCCTGCGAGTCCATACCTCATTTAACACACGACCATATCTTGCTGGCCTTAGAAGCAGTTGATTGACATTGCATGCTGTTATTTAGTCTATAATCTACAAGTACACCCAGATCATTCTCAATAAGTGACACTTCCAGTATAGCTCCCTTTAGGACATATGATACATGCAGATTGTTGGTACCCAGATGCATAACTTTACATTTATTTACATTAAACCTCATTTACCATGTGGATGCCCAAACACTGTGTGTCCAAATTGGCTTGTAATTTACGAACGTCTTCCATAGACTGAACAATACTACATAGCTTGGTGTTCTCTTCAAAAATAGAAACAGTGCTAGTAATCTCATCCTCTATATCATTAATAAATAAGTTGAATAATAGTGGTCCCAACACCACTTATAACATGTGACTATTGAGAGTAGGAGTCATTGACCACAATGCTCTGGATACGGTCCTTGAGCCAATTTTCAATCCAATTACAAACTATACTTTATAGACCTTAATTTACCCATTATGCGTCAATAAGGGACCGTGTCAAATGCCTTTGCAAAGTCAAAAATTACTATATCCACAGCGGCCCCTCTGTCCAGGGTTCTACTCAACTCTTCATAAAAACAACTCTGGTTGGTTTGACAACTTCTGTTCTTAGTAATTTGGTGCTGGCTGTCACTTGAAATACTACTTTTTGTTTTTGTCACACACTCCTGTATATAGTCCCTTATTAACCCCTCAAAAAAAATTTCCACGATGGATGTTACGCTTACTGGTCTATATTTACCTGGGGAAGACCTAGATCCCTTTTTGAGAATAGGCAGCACGTTTGCCCTGCACCAGACCCTTGGCACTATACCCAGAAGCGTAGCTAGGTTCTCCTGCACCCGGGGCAAAGATTCAGTTTGGTGCCCCCCCCCCCCAACTTATTTCCCAACATCTCCTTCCCCCTCGCTATGTTTTCTTTCCCTACCAATCAATGAGGTGTAATTTTTTTTTCCACAATTTTTTTAATGTAACGCGAGTATAAAGGCATTTCTACATTTTACAAGCGATATAGTTCTATAATGTAATTAACATAAAAATAAATTTAAAGAAAATACATTAAAGAGGCCCCACACAGTCCCCCTTGTAGATAGTGCCACACACAGCCCGCTTCCCCCCTAGTAGATAGCGGCACACTCCCCCCCCCCCCCCCCTTGTACTTAGCGCCACACTGTGAACAGACCAGTGAGCGGTAGCCTACCTCTACCACTCTCCGCTCTGCCTGATGTGACTTACCGGAGAAGCCGAGGAGGTCATGCGGCGAAGGCAGCGGCGGAGTTCCTTCTGACTAGGGTCGGTGACAGCCAGGGCCGGCCTTAGCTTGGATGGCGCCCTGTGCGGGACTCTCTATTGCCGCCCCCTACACAAACCAAAATGTAACCACATATATGGACACACTAGAACATATATACTGTACATACAAAAAGACAGATATTTAGACATACAGGCAAATATACATACACACATTCTGGAATATATACATACAGGTAAATATATAGACGTACAAACACATATACACACACACACACACACACACCGGCAGATAAATACACAGACAGGAACATATACAAATAGATAAAAGGCACAAATATACAAGCACAAAGACACATTCACAAACAGACCCATATATACCCACACAGGCACATATGTACACAGCACATATAATGTAGTAGTGTTACCTGCAGTCCTATGTAACACCACAGATAACACATTGTGCTAAATTACAATCTCCGCTCTGCTACACAGTACAGATAATGTAGTAGATGTTACCTGCGGTCCTATGTAACACTACAGATAGCACCAGGGGCGTAACTAGGAAAGACTGGGCCCCATAGCAAACTTTTGACTGGGGCTCCCCCTCCCCTGGGTGTCACACAACCCCCCCCCCCCCCTTGTAGATGGTGCTTTTTTACAGCCCCCCCTGTAGATATCTACAGAGGGGCTGTATGGCGTTCCCTGCAGGGGGGCTGTATGGCGTTCCCTACAGGGGGGCTGTATGGCGTTCTCTACAGGGGGGGCTGTATGGCGTTCTCTACAGGGGGGGCTGTATGGCGTTCTCTACAGGGGGGGCTGTATGGCGTTCCCTGCAGGGGGGGCTGTATGGCGTTCCCTGCAGGGGGGGCTGTATGGCGTTCCCTGCAGGGGGGGCTGTATGGCGTTCCCTGCAGGGGGGGCTGTATGGCGTTCCCTGCAGGGGGGGCTGTATGGCGTTCCCTGCAGGGGGGGCTGTATGGCGTTATCTACAGGGAGCCCGTATGGCATCTACAGAGGGGGCTGTATGGCGCAAACGCCATACAGCCCCCCTTGTAGGGAACGCCATACAGCCCCCCCCCCTTGTAGGGAACGCCATACAGCCCCCCCTCCTGTAGGGAACGCCATACAGCCCCCCCTGTAGGGAACGCCATACAGCGTGTCCCCCCCCCCCTGTAGGGAACGCCATACAGCGTCCCCCCCCTGTAGGGAACGCCATACAGCGTTCCCCCCCCCACCTGTAGGGAACGCCATACAGCCCCCCCTCCTGTAGGGAACGCCATACAGCCCCCCCTCCTGTACGGAACGCCATACAGCCCCCCTGTAGGGAACGCCATACAGCCCCCCCTGCAGGGAACGCCATACAGCCCCCCCTGCAGGGAACGCCATACAGCGTCCCCCCTCCCAAAAGAATGCGACCTACAGTGTGTCCTACAAAAAGACATGTCACTCCTATCCACAGGACAGGGGATACATGTGTGATCGCTGGCAGCGATAAGGAGAACGGGGGAACGAAAGTCCCCTGAAGTTCTCCATGACAAACCTCTGACTTCCGGCGTCGACACAGCTCAATAAAAATGAAAGGAGCGCTGGTCACGCATGCGCACAAGCGCGACCGGCGCTCCATTCATTTCTACGGAGCTGCCGACACAGACCCCGGATGTCCGAGGTTTGTCATTGAGAACTTCAGGAGACTTTCAGTCCCCCGTTCTCCTTATCGCTGCCAGCGATCACACATGTATCCCCTGTCCTGTGGATAGGGGATACATGTCTTATGTTTAATGGCAGAGCGGGGAGATACCTCCCTCCTCTGCCGTAGTGTTCAGTGGCGTCCCGCTGTAGCAGCCATAGTGGCTGCTAGCGGAGCCTCTGGACATGGTAGGGGCTTGTGCCAGCGGGCGACACGGGCCCCCTCATGCCGCGGGCCCCGTAGCAGCCGCTACGGCTGCTACGGCGGTAGTTACGCCACTGGATAGCACACTGATAACTCTCTGAGTACTGATAATGTAGTTGTGTCCTATGTAACACCACAGATAACACATTGTGCTAAATTACAATCTCCGCTCTGCTACACAGTACAGATAATGTAGTAGATGTTACCTGCGGTCCTATGTAACACTACAGATCGCACACTGATAACTCTCTGAGTACAGATAATGTAGTAGATATAAGAGACAAACACATGCAGAGACAGTGACACACAGACACACACTGTATTCACACTACACACACACAGACACTCACCATGTCTCCTTGCTGACAGGTCAGGACGGGCTGTGTGTGGGCAGAGCTTCCTCTTCTGCTCGTCGGCTGTGTGTAACAGCAGAGCACAGAGTAGAGGCAGATGCAGGGAGGCTGCTGCACGGGAGTGGACCTGTCCCCTGACCTGAGTCATCTGACCTCATGTCACTGATGTGAGGTCAGGTGACTGGACTGGTCCACTCCCTGGCCGTCACAGACCCCAGTCAGAACGCCCTAATTTCCTGGCTCTTCCTAAGCTGCTGCAGGTGTCCGACATACAGGGCGCCTGTAAGCAGCGATCAGCTGCTCTTCGGCGCCCCCCCTTCCCTTGCGCCCGGGGCACATGCCCCGCCTGCCCCCCCCCCTAGCTACGCCCCTGACTATACCAGACACTGGAGAATCTCTGAACGAAGTGGGTGTAATCCATCTGGTCCTGGAGCTTTGTGCACATTTATTTTATTTTACTTTGCTTGGACCATATCTACATTCAGCCAATTCAGTATATTAATTAATGTCTTAACAGCACTGGCTACATCAGCTGCTCTTTCTTCTGTTGTATATACAGAGCTAAAGAACCCATTTATTACTCTGCCTTCTCTTAATCCCCTGTGACTAACTCCCCGTTACCACTATTTAGGGGTCCTACGTGTTCAGACCTTGTCTTTTTGCATTTATATACTTGAAGATTTTTTGGGGATTTGTTTTGCTATCCTTGGCCACCTGCCTATCATTTCATATTTTTGCTGTTTTTATTACTCTTTTTTTACAGATTTTATTAAGCTTTTTGTAATTTAGAAAGGCTAGTGTCGTACCCTTAGATTTGTATTTTTCCAATGCCCTTTTTACAGAAGGTGTACGCCATGTGGGGTTTAACCCCTTCCCAACACTTGTCGTATGGATACGTAATGGCAGGGGCGTAGCTAAAGGCTCATGGGCCCGGGTGCAAGAATTCAGCTTGGGCCCCCCTACCACTCCCCAACACCACCATCATCATTATCATCAGACCCCTGTGCGTGCCTATGCCCAGACGCTTTGCCCAACAGCCCCCATAGTATAATGCCCCCACAGAGTATAATGCTCCCATAGCTGCCCCCACACAGTATAATGCCCCCCCATAACAGCCCCATACGGTATAATGCTCCCCATATCAGCCCCCATACAGTATAATTCCCCCATATCAGCCCCCATTCAGTATAATTCCCCCATATCAGCCCCCATTCAGTATAATGCCCCCATCTTATCAGCCCCCATGCCATATCTGCCCCCATGCAGTATAATGCCCCCCACACAATATCAGCACCCCCCCCCCCCATACAGTATAATGCCCCCATATGTGCATAATAAAAGAAATAGCATAATTACTTACCTATGCCCGTTCCCACGCCGGGTGCAGGATCCTTCGCCTCCTCCGGTCTGTGCTATGAGTGACTCGGAGCAGACAGGCGCGAAGATGTCGCTACATCCCGCCTGCCTGCGTCGAGCTGCTCAGGGCACAGTGAATGCTGGATCAAGGAGATGTCAGCTCCTTGCTCCAGGATTGAATGGAATCGGGACCTCGGTGAGTGACTCGCGACCCCCCGGAGGTCTTCACACGAATCCCCAGGGGGACGCGACCCACAGTGTAGGGATGTCACGATACCAAAATTTGGACTTTGATACCGATACTTCGTTTACAGTAATAAAAAAAAAAAGTTCTTTCGTTTTCTAATGTGAGGCACGAGGTGTGATGCTGAATTTTGAATGTGCCTCACGTTAATAGTAATTAATCCCGTCATGTTTCTCAGTCATAATGGGTTAATGTGTGAGGTACATGATGGGGTTAATTACTATTAATGTGAGGCACATGGAGGTTAAATTCTTCACACCTTGTGCCTCACAATAAGTGATAGAAAGCAGTTTATTTTATTTTTTTACAGCGCACACATCACAAATAATGCAAAAAAAAATCGTTGTGCAGGTTATTACGGCCGCGCCAATACCCAATATGTGTATATTTTATGTATTGAGAACTATTTTAATGTTTATAGTAAAAAAGGTGAATGTGTGTTTTTTTTATTTAACATTACTTTGTTTTTACTTTATTTTTAAACTTCAATGTATTGGCATATATCAGATATATGTCAGTACATTAACCTGTGGACAGATAGCACACAGGCAGTTGTTAGGACATACCTCAGTATGCCCTAACAGGAAATATGGTAAGACAGCCCTGGGGTCCTTCAATAGACCCCAGGGCTGTCTGCCCATATATGGTATGGCCCTCGATCACGTCACAGGAATTCCCTGTGACACGATCCAGGGGCATCCCCCCTTCTCACTTTCCCCTGAATGCTGCAGTCGGCTTTGATCGCAGCATTCAGGAGAATAGCGGCGGAGATGAGAGGTTTCTCTGATCTCCGCCGTTATAGAGCGGGGCTGCGACTGTGTAATACAGTCATTGCCCCGCTCCTGACAACAAGTGCACGCGCGGTCAGCCTGAGGTGATGCGGCCGGCGCTGCACTAATGAGCGGCGGTTCAGGCATTGAGGACAGAACATGGGGGTGTTTTGCAGTGCACCCGCCATGTTCTGTCTTCAGTGCCGCAGATCATTAGTGCAGCGCTGGCCGCATCACATCATGCTGACGGCGCGCACATGTCAGGACTCAGGAGCGGGGCAATGGCTGTATTACACAGCCGCAGCCCCGCTCTCATAGTCATGTGTACTATACTGTATTGTGTTGTATTGTGAAGTTTGCGGTGGAGAGAGGAGGGGGGGCTGTGATTTAACGGCCCCCCCCCTCCTCTCCACCGCAAACAGCACAATACATTACAAGGCATCACAACACATTACATCACAATACATTACAACACAACACAGACTGCAGCTCACCTGGAGTCCTCGGCACCGACTCTTCCACTCCACTGTCCGGAAGACGTGTCACGTGACAACACGGTCACATGGTACACTAAGTGTACCATGTGACCGTAACCAGGAAGTGCCGGCTTTACGGCACAGAAGATTTTTTTTGGAAGCATACAGTATGGCAACGGGGGCCCGTGGGCCCCCCCAGGCTTAGGGGCCCGGTCGCAAGTGCGACCGCTGCGACCCCTATAGCTACGCCACTGCGTAATGGAAAGCCAGTGCTTCCCGCAAATTGCTGTATCCATACGACAAATAGATGGCACGAGCTCAGAAGCGGAGTCTGTGCCATCATCTCCAAGTGTCCGCTCTATGTTACAGCTGATACCTGCTGTAATGGTGGGGACCGAAGTTGACTCAGATCCCCGCTATTAAGCCATTAAATGCAGCGGTCAAAAGCAACCGCTGCATTTAAGGTGTTTGCAGCTAATTGCCAACCCAGTGACAAAATTGTTGGCGTACCGATGGCTGGAAAGGCCCGGTCTGCCTAGTACGGAAGCCTCCTAAAATGCTTCCGGTACCGGCAGCAACATGGCACTGGCTCAGGAACTGAGCTCGCTTCATCAGCGGCGGGCGTTCGCTGTATGTTACAGATGACACCCTGCGCTAGCGCCGATTCCTGCCATTAACCCCTTAGATAAAGTGATCGCTGCAGTTTAGTGGTTTGTAGCACATTAGCAGCCCTGCAATTATTATACCAGGACAACACTTTCCCAACAAAAATTCCCAAATTGCAAAGGTGCAGTGTGTGTACCAAAAGGGGGATAAGAAAGGACATCATTTATCAGTGCGGCACTGGCCTGTGCATAAAGGATTGCTTTACAGTGTACCAGACATCTGTGGATTATTTTGTTGTTGTTTTTTTACCCCATTATTATACCCTCTTATTATGCCCTGATGTACTCTGCCCAGCTTACCTATACTCCCACGTTATAAACCGAAATACCACTAATACGCAAACAAAACTACTACCAAACAAAATCCACATTTCAGAATCCAGATGGCGCTGCCTACCTTCTGAGCCCTACACTGTGCACAAACAGTTTACTTCCACATATATATGGCTTCGCCATACCCGGAAGAACACTTTTAATGTGAGTCTCTCCATTGGCACAAGCTGGGCATGACATACAGTGAAGGAAATAAGTATTTGATCCCTTGCTGATTTTGTAAGTTTGCCCACTGTCAGTCATGAACAGTCTAGAATTTTTAGGCTAGGTTAATTTTACCAGTGAGAGATAGATTATATTTAAAAAAAAACTGAAAATCACATAGTCAAAATTATATATATTTATTTGCATTGTGCACAGAGAAACAAACAAGACTTAATACTTGGTGGCAAAACCCTTGTTGGCAAGCACAGCAGTCAGACGTTTTTTGTAGTTGATGATGAGGTTTACACACATGTTAGATGGAATTTTGGCCCACTCCTCTTTGCAGATCATCTGTAAATCATTAAGATTTCGAGGCTGTCGCTTGGCAACTCGGATCTTCAGCTCCCTCCATAAGTTTTCGATGGGATTAAGGTCTGGAGACTGGCTAGGCCACTCCATGACCTTAATGTGCTTCTTTTTGAGCCACTCCTTTGTTGCCTTGGCTGTATGTTTCGGGTCATTGTCGTGCTGGAAGACCCAGCCACGAGCCATTTTTAATGTCCTGGTGGAGGGAAGGAGGTTGTCACTCAGGATTTGACGGTACATGGCTCCATCCATTCTCCCATTGATGCGGTGAAGTAGTCCTGTGCCCTTAGCAGAGAAACACCCCCAACACATAATGTTTCCACCTCCATGCTTGACAGTGGGGACGGTGTTCTTTGGGTCATAGGCAGCATTTCTCTTCCTCCAAACACGGCGAGTTGAGTTAATGCCAAAGAGCTCAATTTTAGTCTCATCTGACCACAGCACCTTCTCCCAATCACTCTCAGAATCATCCAGATGTTCATTTGCAAACTTCAGATGGGCCTGTACATGTGCCTTCTTGAGCAGGGGGACCTTGCGGGCACTGCAGGATTTTAATCCATTACGGCATAACTGTGGTCCCAGCTGCCTTGAGATCACGAACAAGTTCCCCCCGTGTAGTTTTCGGCTGAGCTCTCACCTTCCTCAGGATCAAGGATACCCCACGAGGTGAGATTTTGCATGGAGCCCCAGATCGATGTCGATTGACAGTCATTTTGTATGTCTTCCATTTTCTTACTATTGCACCAACAGTTGTCTCCTTCTCACCCAGCGTCTTACTTATGGTTTTGTAGCCCATTCCAGCCTTGTGCAGGTCTATGATCTTGTCCCTGACATCCTTAAAAAGCTCTTTGGTCTTGCCCATGTTGTAGAGGTTAGTCAGACTGATTAATTGAGTCTGTGGACAGGAGTCTTTTATACAGGTGTCCATTTAAGACAGCTGTCTTTAATGCAGGCACCAAGTTGATTTGGAGCGTGTAACTGGTCTGGAGGAGGCTGAACTCTTAATGGTTGGTAGGGGATCAAATACTTCTCTGTGCACAATGCAAATAAATATATATAATTTTGACTGTGATTTTTTTTTTTTTATATATAATCTATCTCTCACTGGTAAAATTAACCTAGCCTAAAAATTCTAGACTGTTCATGACTTTGACAGTGGGCAAACGTACAAAATCAGCAAGGGATCAAATACTTATTTCCTTCACTGTATTTGCCACTGAAATTACATATCTAGGGAAAAATTGCAAATTTTACTTTGCACCATCCGCAGCGCAACATTTAGGGTATGTTCACACGAGGTCATTACGTCCGTAATTGACGGACGTATTTCGGCCGCAAGTACCGGACCGAACACAGTGCAGGGAGCCGGGCTACTGGCATCATAGTTATGTACGATGCTAGGAGTCCCTGCCTCGCTGCAGGACAACTGTCTCGTACTGAAAACATGATTACAGTACGGGACAGTTGTCCGGCAGCGAGGCAGGGACTCCTAGCGTTGTACATAACTATGATGCCAGGAGCCCGGCTCCCTGCACTGTGTTCGGTCCGGTACTTGCGGCCGAAATACGTCCGTCAATTACGGACGTAATGACCTCGTGTGAACATACCCTTATGGAAAAGACCAGTGAGGTCAAAATGCTCACTACACCCCCTCAATAGATACCTTGAGGGGTGTAGTTTCCAAAATGAGGTTGCTTCTGGTGGGTTTCCACTGTTTTGGTCCCACGGGGGCTTTGCAAATGCGACATAGTGCCCAGAAACCAATCCAGCAAAATCTGCACTCCAAAAGCGAAATGGCGCACCTTTCCTTTTAAGTCCTACCATGTGCCCAAACAGCAGTTTATAACCACGTATGGGGTATTTAGGTACTCTGGAGAAGTTGCTTTATAAATGTTGGAGGGCTTTTTCTTTATTCCTTGTGGAAATAGTTTTGTTGTTTTTTTTTTAGCTAATAACATCTTATTGGAAAAAATATTTAAAAAAAATTCATTTTCACATTCAAATTCTAAGAAAAGCTATGAACCACCTGTGGGGTCAAAATGCTCACTACACCCCTAGATAAATTCCTTGTGGTGTGTAGTTTCCAAAATGGGGTCTTTTTTGGGTGTTTCCTTTTGTCTTGGTATGACTATTACAAGACCTCTTCAAACCTGACATGGTGCCTAAAATACAATCTAATAAAAAGAAGTCCCCAAAACCCTAGGTGCTCCTTTGCTTCTGAGGCCTGTGCTTCAGTACATTCCCAAAATAGGGCCACATGTGGGATATTTCTAAAAACTGCAGAATCTGGGCAATCAATATTGAGTTGTGTTTCTCTCGTAAAACCTTCTGTGATACAGAAAAAAATGGATTAGAAATTAATCTCTGCAAAACAAAAAAGATTTGTAAATTTCACCTCTACTTTGCTTTAATTCCTGTGGAACACCTAATGGGTTAAGAAACTTTGTAAATGCTGTTTTAAGTACTCTGAGGGGTGCGGTTTTCAAAATGGGGCGATCTATGGGGACGTTCTAATATATAAGACCCATAACGCCACTTTAAACTGGTCTCCCTGTAGAAAAAGCCTCTTGAAATTTTGTTGAAAATGTGAAAAATTTCTGCTAAGGTTCTAAGCCTTGTAACATCCTAGAAAAATAAAAGGATGTTCAAATAACGATGCCAATCTAAAGTAGACCTATGGAAATGTTAATAGACAACTATTTTGTGTGATATAACTATCTGTCTTAAAAGCAGATACATTAAAAATGCAACTTTTTGGAATTTTTCACAATACTGAATGATTCGCCCAAATTTTACCAGCAACATAAAGTCTAAGGTGTCACGAGAAAACAATCTCCGAATCGCTTGGATAGGTAAAAGCATTCCAAAGTTATTACCAGATAAAGTGAGACATGTCAGATTTGAAAAATGAGGATCTGTCAGGAAGGTCAAAAGTGGCTGCAGCGGAAAGGGGTTAATTTTAGTCGTTTATACTTGTTACCAATAGGAAAATTGGTAAATTTTGGGCTATAATTATACAAAGTGGATTTTAAAGGGATTTTCCAGCTTCTGACAACTGATGACCTATCCACTGGTCATCAGTACATCATCTGTGGGGGTCCAACACCCGGGCCCTGCACAGATAAGCTGGTCCAGTGCCTCTGTGCACCGGACGTACAAGCCGGAAGCAGGCCACCGAATCGGTGCGGGTTTCGGACCAGCATTGATGACAAACTCATGACCTATCCGGTGGATAGGTCATCAGTTGTCAGAAGGTGGACAACCCCCTTTTAAGATCTCCCATCTATCATTTGCATCATTATTTGACATTAGTTGTTCCCAGTCTATGTCCGGAATTGCAGCCCCATCCTGGAGAAATTGGCCTTTTTAAAATTTGCCTTTTTTTTTTTTTTTTTTTTTTTTTTTTTTTTTTTTTTTTTACAGTATAGGTAAAATGTAACCACATTGTGGTAACAGTTACCAAGGTTTTCACGAACAGTGACATTCCCAACAACGCCTGCATTGTTAGAAATGGCCAGACCCAATAGTGTCACCTCTAGTCGGGTCTTCCACAAACCGGGCAATACAATTTTCATGCCAACAGGTTGAGGAAATTTCTCTCCTTCGCAGTTGTAGCAGAACCATGACGCCAATTAATATCTGGGTAGGACTGGGCGATTTTGCCCAAAAAATCAAATCTAGATTTTTTCAACAGTAGGTGCGTTTTTCGATTTGAATCTCTGTTCTTTTTTTAAGTTTATTTAACACTAATTCCTAGAGATAATTTAATAAATTATTTTCTTTATATAAATAACTTTTTAACGTATGTTGCTATAATAATTGTACGTAACTTCACAACTTTTAACCTCTGCAAATACTTTATCAGAAAAACAATTGGAAAAATGTATATCTGATTATAACTTCTGTGATCCCCTTTCAGGGAACAGGTTAACAGAATCTATAATCAATTATGCACTGCGTGCAGTAACATCCCTCTCAGCTGGTCTCGGACATTGCAGACGAGAGCCGTCTAAATTTCAGCAGTGCAAGGTAGATAGCGCCAAACGGGAACTCCGGGAGCGAGATTACATTATGGTGTCTGAAGTCTGAGCAAGACCCTGTGCAGTACCGGCCCCACCATGGGGTGTTCAATAAATGACATTAAAGGGGTTGTGTCAGAAAACACATGTATCCACATCCACAGGATAGGGGATGCAAGTGTGATCGCTGGGACCCCCAGCGATCAGAGGAATGGGGGACCGAAATCCCTACGATGGGGTTTTAAATAACTGATTCACGCGACCGTGATTGGACCGTGAAAAACGTTCTTTGTGTCAGACGGATTTCCCAGCCCGACCATGGTACATGTGAATGGGAATCCTGGCATCAGTCATTTAGGCTACAGTCACACGACAGTGAAAAAAAATGGCCATTAAAAACTGATGAATTGCCAGTTTTTCATGTCCATTTTGCATCGGTGTCTCCAAATGCATTACCTTTGTCAGGGTTTGTCCCAAGCCCCTGAAAACACCACAGTGCCCATGTAGACATGCGCCACAGTACCCACATATAGTGCCACACACCCTTGCAGATGGCACCCTCACACCCCCTTCTAGATCGCAGCACCCCACCCCCCTCCCTTGTAGATCGCACGGTCATCCTCCTTGTAGATGGCGCCACTGTAGCTGCCACTAGGAGCTGAAAACCCGGCCGGAGGTTGCCAACGCTTTGACCGGAGATTCAGCTCCTAGTGGGGGGTGGGTGTGCGATCTGAAAGGGTGGGTTCTATCTACAGCGGGGTGGTAGTATCTAAAGGGCGGTATGGCACTATACTAGGTGTCCCTGCTTCCCCACGGAACTGCTGTTCCGTACTGTATCATTTTGTTCACTACAGAACATTCGTTCCGTGGGGAAGCAGAGACAGAACAGGGCGTAGCTTGGCAGACCAGGCAGGTGGCGAAACAGAGCTTCTTCCCGCAGGACGGCGCCACTAAAGAATCGATTCAACATTCTGTTAAACAGAATCGTCCGAGGCCTTGAGGGCGAATTAATCAAATTAATTTGATCGCCCAGCCCTATATCTGGGTAATAAAAATCTCCCATTATCTCTACAGTACCCCCCTGTATAGCCTGCTCCATCTGTTTATATAGCTGACATTTCATCTCCGTTATATTAGGGGGTCTGTAGATTGCTCCAAAAATAATTTTTGCAGTGTTTACCTCCCTTTTGTAATTCCACCCACAAGGTTTCAACCTCCTCGCAATCGTCACCCACTATTTCTTCCTTCACACTCCCCTTCTTATCACTTCTCACATACACTCATACACCACTGCCTTTCCTATTTTCCCTGTCTTTCTGAAACAATGTAAAACACTGTAAATTTACATCCCAGTCATGAGAAGTCTAGCCATGTTTCTACAACTATATGATTATGTTCCTCTAGTAGCAAGGCCTCAAGCTCCCCCATTTTGCCTGCTAGTCGTCTGGCATTTGTGAATATACACTTTAACTTGCATTTCATTTCACTTTCAATATCAGAAATGTGATTATTTTACATTTAGTGTACATTTTTTATCTTTAATGTTTTGTAACAAAAGGATCTCCTTATCCCGTTGCCTAATCCTCTCCCCACAGTCTATTTCTCCCCCCACCAATCTAGTACTGACCCCTCTCTAACCTTACTACCCATTTTTTTTGTACATTGACCTCCCTTCTCAGCCTTCGTTTAAATACTCTGCCGACCCAGCTAGAATTCTCTCCCCCAGCACAGCGGACTCCCTTCCATTCAGGTGCAATTCATCTGCAGAATACAGTTTGTACCCCAATGACAAGTTGGCCTAGTGCTCTAGGAACCCAAAACATTCTCCTCTACACCAAGACTTAAACTGTGCATTTAACTCCCTGAGCTTTTCTGTGATGTGCATGGCACAAGCAGAATTCCAGAGAATACTACCTTAGAGTTCCTTCCCTTCAGATTGTAGCCTAGTTCTTTAAAATTATTCTTAAGGCTCCCCCCACATACCATGTATTCGGACATTGATACCCGCATGGACCATGACAGCTGGATCATTACCAGCCCCTCCCAGTAATTTATCCACCCGTTCCACCACATGCCAAACCCTGGCACCAGGGAGACCGCAAATCATTCGGTTGAGGCGTTCTTGGCGACAAGTTATTCTATCAGTCTTCTTGATTATAGAGTCCCCTACAACTACTAATTTTCTTGCCTTACCTGCATTACCATCCCGCAGACTACTAGCTGGGCTGTTCTCCCGGCTGTTGGCGAGATCAGTATCCACTAGGGCTGTCATTTCTGAGACCGACACCCTTGCATCATCACCCAACTTGTCAATTTTGCTTGGAATATCAGAAACAGGATTGGCCTTTCTACTGCCCCTAACTACATTAACCCAGCTATTTTCCTGATCCTGCTGACCCATGTCTTCACCCTCCAGAACTATTCCACTAAGGCCTAATTCACGCGAGCATGTTCGATCCATGATATACGGTCCGTGTTGGCCGCATTTCCCGCACGGAACACACTGCAGGGAGCCGGGCTCCTGGCATCCTAGTTACAAAGACGTTGCTAAATCAGGAATTGAAACTGATTGATTTAAAAAAAAAAAAAACTTCCTCCAGATGACACAGAAATTTGAGCATCCGGTAATGGATCATTTTTGCGGAAGTCAGGACTACAAAGTTAGTTTTTCTCTTCCTTTTCCACAAAGACCACGCTCTTGGAGTCAATTCTTTCTCCAAGTCCTGGCAGATGGTGTAGAAGGTACTTTTATATTCCTTCCCTCCATTCTGTTTTATTCCAAAACTCCTGAAAAAGATTCAGGAGGACACCTCCAGGAAGGGAGCACCTGCATCTCACAGCTTGGATGCTGAGCATGGAGACCTGGGACAAAAGGTCCTTTCTAATCCTGTAATGCCCACCCTGCTATAAATAGATGACTTCTAAAATCTGTATTACCTTTTTAAGAGAACAGACTTTTGGGACATACTAAAAAGAATGAAGAAAAAGAATGAACAATAAAATTCGTAATGGGCGAAAATATCGAGATATGAGGTTTTTTATGTTTCGAAAACTTGGAATGAATAGATTTTCTTTGTAGTTAATGAGAAAATAAAAACAAATTCTATAGAAACAGATGTGTAAAAATGTTTCCTGTGCCTGATAGACCTGGAATGAACAGGATATATGTTTATTTTATAAGGGAATGAACACATATTCCATAGAAACATGCATAATTATTTTCCTGTGCTTGATAGACCTGCAATGAATAGGATATATGTGTAGTTTATAGTGGAATGAACACATATTCCATAGAAACAGATGCGTAATAGTTTACCTATGCTTAATAGACCTGGAATGAACAGGATATATGCGTAGTTTATAAGGGAATGAACACACATTCCATATAAACAGATGTCTAATAATTTTCCTCTGCTTGATAGACCTGGACTAACTATTGTATATGTATAGTTATTCGGAATGAACACATATTTCTAATAAACGGGTGCCACTGGATCCGTGAACTTAGTTTTGGTATGATAGTTCTTTATTGATATACACTCTGTCACCATATTTATGGTCTTAGCTTTGTTCTTTTGGGAAAAAAAGTTTTCTCAGTGCACATCCCAATGTTCTATGCTGGCCTTAGGTACAGAATGTGCAGATTTAAAGAGGCTCTGTCACCAGATTATAAGTGCCCTATCGCCTACATAATGTGACCGGCACTGTAATGTAGATAAGTGGTCTTTATTTTGAAAACCTATTTACAATTAACATTTCCTACCTCCGTATATGTATATATATATATATATATATATATATATATAATATACCAGCTTCCTTTCCCTGAACCACCATCATTCCCCCCTGGTGAAGCCTTGTGACGAACGTGTTGTGTGCGGGAATGGGCTCCTGGCATATTTCTACAGGTTACCCCATTGTTCCTCTGCATCTGGTCTTGCCTGTCTCTTCACTTTTTTGCCATTGTGCTTTTACATTGTACATTTTATCTTGCTGGACAAGTTTTCTTTGTCCTCATACATGTTTTCTTTGGCTTTTGAAGACTATTTAAAATGTTTCACATGGACACACGCGATCTCCTAGGTACTTGAATTCTGAAACATAGGGTGTTCTTTCACTGTAGTACAAAAAAGTCTTGATTTTACTCTCTCTTTAATAGGAGTATATAACTTTTAGCTGAATCACCTGGAGAACTTTCACACAAAAATTAATTCAAACGTATGCCGTTATTGGTCTGCATGAAAACCTGGCAATTGTATTTCTATCCATAAAGATATGAAAAAAGAGCCATTGATATGACTCTGCTAGACTGGTTGTGCTGGACAGTTTCATTAGAGTGGGTGCCTTACTGAAATTAAATAGGGTACTGTTCTAACACAATAATAGAAGATTCACTGCCTACATAGGCTATTCGAACTTTACCCCACACAGTTTGATCTGTCTTAGGGGTCAGTAGAACTAAAAGATAAATTTCAAAGTGCCAAAAGCTAATTTTAGCATTGCCGGCATTGATGAGTCACGCTCAGACGTTGTGGAAACTAAAATTTTTAACCCCTTTAGGAAGCCGCTATTTTGGGCCGAGAGGGCACAGTGTTTTATTTTTTTTCTTAATTCTCAAGATTTTGAAGCATAACAATATTAGATCGCATATTATGTCATATGTGTAGAAGATTATTATAAAAGGAGGCAAACCATGTATGGTAATCAGACAGTTAGTTAACCCCTTAAGGACGCAGCCTAGTTTGGGCCTTAAGGCTCAGAGCCCATTTTTCAAATCTGACATATTTCACTTTATGTGGTAATAACGTCGGAATGCTTAAACCTATCCAAGCGATTCCGAGATTGTTTTCTCGTGACACTTTGGGCTTCATGTTCGTGGTAAAATTTGGTCGATATATTCAGTCTTTATTTGAGAAAAATTGCAAAATGTAGAGAAAATTTAGAAAAAATAGCATTTTTCAGAATTTAAATGCATCTGCTTGAAAAACAGACGGTTATACCACCCACAATGGTCACTAGTTCACATTTCCCATATGTCTACTTTAGATTGGCATCGTTTTTTGAACATTATTTTATTTTTCTTGGACGTTACACGGCTTAGAACATAAACCGCAATTTCTCATATTTTTAAGAAAATTTCAAAAGCCTTTTTTTTAAGGTACCTGTTCAGTTCTGAAGTGGCTTTGAGGGGCCTATGTATTAGAAACCCCCATAAAGCACCCCATTTTAAAAACTAGACCCCTCAAAGTATTCAAACCAGCATTTAGAAAGTTTTTTAACCCTTCAGGCATTTCACAGGAATTAAAGCAAAGTGGAGGTGAAATTTGCAAATTTCGTTTTTATTTCTGAATTTCAATTTTATTCTATTTTTTTTCTGTAACAAAGAAGGTTTTACCAGAGAAACACTACTAAATATGTATTGTCCAGATTCTTCAGTTTTTAGAAATGTCCCACATGTGGCTCTAGTGCGCTCGTGGACTAAAACACAAGCCCCAGAAGCAAAGAAGCACCTAGTGCATTTTGGTGGTGCTTTTTTATTAGCATATATTTTAGGCAGCATGCCAGGTTTGGAGAGGTGTTGAGGTGCCAAAACAGTAGGAATCCCCCAAAACTGACCCCATTTTGGAAACTGCACCCCTCAAGGAATTAATTTATGGTTTTTGTTACCATTTTGACCCCGTAGTTTTTTCACAGCGCGTATTTGAATTGGGCTGTGAAATTAAAAGAATGACAATTTTTCCAATAAGATGTCATTTTTGATCAGAATTTCTTATTTTCACAGGGAACAAAATGCCCCATTTTGTTGCCCAATTTGTCCTGAGTGCGGCAATACCCCATTTGTGGTGATAAACTGCTGTTTGGGCCCATGGGAGGCCTCAGAAGGAAAGGAGCGCTATGTGTTTGTTGGAGTCCAGATTTTGCTAGATTGGTTTTCGGGTGCCATGTCGCATTTGCAGAGCCTCAGAGGTATCAAAGCAATGGAAACCCACCAAAAGTGACCCCATTTTGGAAACAAAACCCCTCAAGGAATTTATTTATGGGTGTTGTGACCATTTAGACCCCACAGTTTTTTCACAGAACTTATTTGAATTGGGCTGTGAATTTAAAAAAAAAAACTTTTTTCCAATAAGATGTAGTTTTGGCTCAAAATGTCTTATTTTCACAACGAATAAAATACCCCATTTTGTTGCCAAATTTGTCCTGAGTGCGGCAATACCCTATTTGTGGCCATAAACTGCCGTTTGGGCCCATGGGAGGTATTAGAAGGAAAGGAGCGCTATGTGTTCTTTGGAGCACAGATTTTGCTGGATTGGTTTTCGGGTGCCATGTCGCATTTGCAGAGCCCCAAAGGTATCAAAGCAATGGAAACCCACCAGAAGTCACCCCATTTTGGAAACTACACCCCTCAAAGAATTTATTTATGGGTGTTGTGACCATTTAGACCCCACAGTTTTTTCACAGAATTTATTTGAATTGGGCTGTGAATTCAAAAAAATTTAATTTTTTCCAATAATAATTATCCAATAATAATTATTTTTTCCAATAATAATTTTGGCTCAAAATGTCTTATTTTCACAAGGAATAAAATACCGCATTTTGTTGCCCAATTTGTCCTGAGTGTGGCAATACCCTATTTGTGGTGATAAACTGCCGTTTGGGCCCATGGGAGGGCTCAGAAGGAAAGGACCACCATGTGGCCTACTGGGAATTTTCTGGTGCTAAGTCGTGTGTGCAGAAGCCCCTGAGGTATCAGTACAGTTGAAACCCCCGAGAAGTGACCCCGTTTTAAAAACGACACCCCTTAAGGAATTCATCTAGAGGTGTAGTGAGCATTTTGACCCCACAGGTATTGTGTAAAAGATAATGTGCAGCAGTTGGTGCAGAGTGAAATTTGCAATTTTCTATACATATATGCCAATTCAGTGTCCGATATATTGTGCCCAGCATGCGCCACCGGAGATATACACCTCATAAACTGTAATGTTGGCTCTCCCGGGTACGGCAATACCCTACATGTGGCTGTTATCAGCTGCCTGGGCACGCAGCAGGGCGCAGAGGGGAAAGATGAGGAGGGGTAAGCTGTGCGAAGTGGATCAGAGCGAGTAAAACTGGGGTAAATTAAAAATAAAGGGATGGATGATAAATTTGAAAACACTCTTTCATACAGAGCTCTGGTTTTTCGGGACACGCGTCACATTGATATATTGTGTCCTTCCTTATCCCCCTCTTATAGCAGACTCTGCACCTCTTTTGACTTTTTCCCTTCTTGCCAGTTTGGGGAACTTCTCCTAAAAAGTGTTGCCCTGGTACGATGCCTGTGGCCCCGCTTCCAGAAGTACTGTAAGGCTTCAGGACTTGATCTGACAAGTCCACCCCTCCCATGTACCTATTGTAGTCCAGGATGCAGTCTAGTTTGGGGGTCCCTGTACTGGTACCTCGTACAGGTACATGGGTACTGGTGTGGCATCTCCCTGGTCTTGTACTTGACACACAATATGTTGCTGCTAGATTGTGCCCTGCTCTCACCCCTTCTGAGTGTTTGCCCAAGCAGAGTCGTAGGGAGGCCTCTCAGGTTTCTTCTAGCAGTGCCGCATGCCGCAGGACTTCTGGAAGCGAGGCAGTTGAAGAGTGGGACGCTGGTATAAAAATTATCCAGGTAGAGGTGGTAACCCTGGTCCAGCAGTGGGTGCACCAAATCCCACACAATTTTTGTATTAACTCCCAGTAAGGGGGGGCATTCTGGGGGCTGAGAACTGGTGTCCTTCCCTTCATATATCCTAAATTTGTAGGTATACCCGGATGCACTCTCGCACAGCTTATACATCTTCACGCCATACCTTGCCCTCTTACCCGGCAGGTACTCGCGGAATTGAAGCCTCCCTTTCAAATGTACCAGGGATTCATCTATAGAAATACACTTCTCGGGGGTGAATGCTTGGGAAAACCGGGCACTGAAATGGTCTAATGGGGGTCTCCGTTTATACAAACGGTCAAAACTGGGGTCATCTCGGGGTGGGCACGGCTCATTATGAGTATAATGTAAGAAACGAAGTATTGCCTCATTTTTATTTTATTTTTTAGTTTCCAGCTCAGTTCTGAAGTTGCTTTGAGGGGCCCATATATTAGAACCCCCTATCAAACACCCCATTTCAGAAACTAGACCCCTCAAAGTATTCACAACAGCATTTAAAAAGTTTATTAACCCTTTAGGCGTTTCACAGGAATTTAGAGCAAAGTAGAGGTGACATTTAATTAATTTAATTTAATTTATTAGGCACCATGTCCGGTTTGAAGAGGTCTTGTGGTGCTAAAACAGTGGAAACCCCCCATAAATTACCCCTTTTTGGAAACTAGAGACCTTGAGGAATCCATTGCAGTTTTCTTGGAGTGCATGCGACTTTTTGATCAGTTTTTATTCTAATTTTAGGTGGCGTGGTGACTAAAAAAACAGCAATATTTACTATTGTTTTTTATTCAATTTTTTTTACAGCGTTCACCGTGCGCTATAAATGACATATTCACTTTATTCTGCGGGGCGATACGATTACGGCGATACCAGATGTTTATAGTTTTATTTTATGTCTTATGGCGTTTGCACAATAAAATACATTTTGTAAAATAGAATTAATTTTTTGTGTTACCTTATTCTAAGAGCTATAACTGTTTTATTTTTCCATCAGGAAAGTCGTGCGAGGACTTATTTTTTGCGTAACGAACTGTAGTTTCGATCAGTACCATTTTTAGGTACATGCGACTTTTTGATCTCTTTTTATTCCATTTTTTGGGAGGTGAAGTGACCAAACAATTGTGATTGTGGTACGGTTTATTATTATTTTCTCTTACGGCGTTCACCGCGCAGGATAAATAACGACATCGTTTTGTAGTTCAGGCCGTTACGGACGCGGCGATACCAATTATGTATAGTTTATTTGTTTATATATTTTTATTAATAATAAAGAACTGATAAGGGAAAAAGGGGGATTTTACTTTTATTACTTTTAAATCTTTTATTTTCTTATTTTTACACAACTTTTTTTTACTTTTTTACACTTTTTTTACTTTGTCCCACTAGGGGACATGAGGGCAGGAGGCTCTGATCGCTATTCTAATACACTGCACTACATGCGTAGTGCAGTGTATTAGAGCTGTCAGCTGTTCGCTGACAGCAAGCATAGTGGGTCCTGATTTTGTCGGGACCCACTAGGCTTCCGTCGATGGCGTAGCCAGAGTCCATTGTTAGGATTCTGGTTGCCATAGTAGCCATCACGGCCCGCTATCGTGTAGCAGGCCGGCGATGGCAGCTTAACCCCTAAGAAGCCGCGATCGCTATTGAACGCGGCTTCTAAGGGGTTAATCGGCGGGGACCACCGCGATCGGTCCCTGCACACTAAGCTGTGATAGCCTGCTGTCGGAAACAGCAGGTATCACAGCTCAGACACGCGCCGGGATTAAATGGCGCCGTGTTTACTCAGGTCAGTAATAGTACTGACCTGAGCGCGAACGTTCTACTTAGCAGGACGTACTATTACTGACCTGAGCGCGAAGGGGTTAAAATCACAACAACCCTACCTTGAAGTAAGAGAATAAAAGAGATAAAGACTATATATAAAAGATAATATACAGAGCCAGTAACTAAGAGCAAATGGCCAACATAAAAGACGTCGCCAACATGAATAGAGTATTTCCACATATATCCACCTACAAAATGATGGGGAATAGAGAGGAGGTACTAATAATCGCTTAAACATTGGACCAGTCTCCTTGTTTGGGTGTGAAGAGTGCTCCTCTTATGTTGTCAAGGGAACCTAACAGCGCTCCTGTAGTGTTGATGACCGCTATTGACTCAGAATAGCATATGTAGGCAGGGAATCTTCTATTATTGAGTGAGAACAGTAGCCTATTCAGCTCCTGTAGGGCACAAGGCTAGAACCTTTTATTAGGGATTGTTCAATCTATTTCTATGTTGTATCTACTCTCTCAAATGTGAAACTGTCTGGCAGATTCAAACCAATGCATCTTTTATTTTTCACTGATTTTTTTTCAAAACAAAACAGACTAGAACAATTGTCCAGAAAAATTTGACGGAAGTGGAACAAATAAGTAACACTTCAGTCTACATCAGAAACCGCATTACAATGCAATAATACTTAGTATACAGTTCTTCAAACTCAAGAAAGCTGTAAAGGATCTGCCAGGCACAACTTCTGTGTATACGCCCATGGGTAATCAGTCTGCACCTGGTTCTATGTCTCTGAGACTGACTCCATCTTCCACCACTCAGGATGGCAGGCTTAGGAGTGGGAGAGCCTATTGCAGCCTGGCCAGACGGAGCTAGCTCCCGCCCTCTGTCGATTTATACCTCCTTTCCTGTTCCTCCTTTGCTTGTGATTCTTCTCGTGTGGTTTCCTGGCCTTGCTGCAGCTCCTAGCTATATACTGACCCCGGCTTAATGACTACTCCTGCTCTGCGTTTGGTACCTCGTACACTCCTGGTTTGACTCGGCTCGTTCACCCCTCTTGTTGCTCACGGTGTTGCCGTGGGCAACTGCCCCATTTCCCTTTGCTTGTGTCCCCTTGTCTGTTTGTCTGTCGTGCACCTACTGAGCGTAGGGACCGTCGCCCAGTTGTACCCCGTCGCCTAGGGCGGGTCGTTGCAAGTAGGCAGGGACCGAGTGGTGGGTAGATTAGGGCTCACTGTCTGTTTCCCTACCCCCCTGTCGTTACAAAAGCAAGAAATACATCTATTCAATGCATCTTTTTTGATATCTTTATGAAGAGGAATATAATTACTAGGTTTTAATGCAGACATATAAAGGTATAAGTTTTACATTTGTGTGTGCAATTTCTCCAGGTGATTCAGTGAGAAATTTGAAACATAGGGTAGCAGGACTGGGAGTGAAGAATAGGGGATATATGTGCCTTCATTGTAGAACAGCAAAGACTTGACTCTCAGACCAGAAAAAGAGGCAAAACCCTCTACTAATCTAAGCAAGCTAAGAAAGGATCAGCCTCTGCCAAATACACCAGGGTGTCATCATGGTATTAAGAAACATCCAGAGAGAGAGTGCCCCTAGAAATACTAAATTTATCAGGGGACTGTCAGATTGTGACTGTTTGAGGCTCAATTGCCAAGACAAGAGGACATCCTTGATTAGTGTTTTTGTGAAGGAAAAGGCATCCGATAATTAGTTAGTGCTCACCCTAGCAATAGAGGTAAAAGACAGAAGCTGGACACAAGCCAGACATTTTGGGCCAATATTGAACAAGCGGAGAACTTTTCAAATTTAAGGCCACTCCACTGAATCAAATGCTTTGATCCGATACCATCTTGCGGCCACGATGCTAAGATACAGATGTCTAATATTAATATCTGTCACTTTTCCAGGCATATATCTAGGAATTGGTCTGGGAAAATTAGGGCTGATATGACCTTATGAAGCATGGAAGCTAGTATTTTAGCTAAGATTTTTATATTCAAAGTTAGAAGGGATATGGAGCTATAGGAACCAGGAGATATGGGTTCTTCCCGGTCTTCAATAAAACTACTATCAGGACCTATTGCATAGAAGGGGGAAGGTAACCAAATGGAAAGCCCTCCCCAGTATTCTTTGCCCAAAACCCAACTTGTGCAGTCTTAACGTTCTCAACCTTTGGGACCTGCAATCGGCCCAAATCTAGATGCCATAACTTAAAATGTGACGAAGACCCAGTCTATAAAATAACTTCTATAGCAAAGTGGTCCGAAAATGGTGAGCAGTAGAGAATAGCAGGTGTTTACCCGCTCAGAGGGGAATTTACAGTGCAAGAAGCCTACATAATTGAAGGCTGAGCAACAATGATTAAGGCTATATTCAGACGAGGGTGTGCAACCTCGGACGTGAAAAACTGAAGTTTTTAATGTCCGAGGTGCACCCGTGCAGGACGTGTTATCACGGATCCCTCATAGACTAGAGTCTATGGAGGGATACGTGAAAACGCAAAAAAATAGGAGATGTCCTATTTTTCCACGGACCCTTCACCCGCTCCGTTGAAGCAATGGCCTTGTTAACGGCCCCATTGAAATACATGTGTTTGTGTGACGGCCGTTGTTTTAATGGCCGTGACACACATCTGAATGAGCCCTAACACTCCAAGGGTCAGGGAAATGTATGCAGTCTAGAGAGCGTTTGACTAAAGCATTAAAGTATCCCCACTAACAGGGTTGGGGCTGTGGAAAATGTAGCCAAATGTGCTGAGAGGTGCTTAAGGAAATCGAAATCTGAATTATACAAAGTATTAACATACACACTAGCAAATATAAAGGTTATACAGAGATTATGACATATCTACCAAAGTAATCGCAGGATACCTGGACAGTCTTCAGTGGTAAAGACTTGGCTACAGGTATCAACCCCCCCCCCCCCCCTAGAATAATTGGAATATGTAGCATGGAATGCTACAACCCATTTAAGGCAGGGATAGAGCAACATGAAGATCATGGGAACAAACTGATTATGGGTGATAAGTCGGGTTATGGTAGCCACGGATGATGGGTGATGAGTCAGATGATAACAAGCTAAGCCTAACTAGCTCTCCCTTTTTTATTTACCCCTGGATCTGTCCCTAAGCACTGACCCTGACACCACTAACCTACACTGCCCCTAATCTGCAGACACTGTCCCCAGAAAAACACTAGGGACCAAAAGCAATAAAAACCCGCAAAAACTGATTGAAAACTCAGTAAAACTATGTAAGCAGAAAAGAACCGAAACCACCAACTGGACTAAACAGAAGCAGCATGTACTGAGGAAATACTTAGGGAGAAGCTGGGAAAACACAACACTAGACTGGAACGTATAATCTTAATCAAACATGGCAAACACACATAGCAACTACTATAGCGGACACCCGAATGCGGAGACCAGGGATTCTTAGGGCTTGTCCACACGTAACGTCATTGCTGCAGAAAATTTCTGCAGCAATTCCGTTGAAAGTAACAGACTTACCGTTAAGGCAAAAATGCACCATTTCCTGTGTTTTTGACTGCAGAAAATGGTACGTATTTTGCTGCATTATTAACAATGCTGGGAGATGGTGACATTTCCTCTGAAAAACAGAGCAATTCAGTGCACTTTCCGCAGCAGAAATTGACATGCTGCGGTCCAAAAATATACGCACCGCCGGTCAATTTCTGCTCTGAAATTTTACGCAGCCTGTGGATGAGATTTATTAAATCACACCCACTTTGCTGCTACTTGATTCTGCTGCGTATATTCCATTCAATTACGGACGGAAAATACACAGCAATTCCGCTACGTGTGGACAAGCCCTTAGAGAGGCAGACCAATTAGCCACAGTAACTATCTTCTATGTGGTCGTCTGGTTTACACTGATTCATTAACCCTTTCATGACCAAGTATCATTGATGCCCCTTTGTTATTGTTAAGGTCAAATTTTCCATGTTTTATAAGCACTTCTTTAAACGATAATATCTTTTTAACTACTTTGCATATAACAACTATTTTTACTTTGGTTTTTTATAAAACTTATGAGACTTTCGATTTCTAGGTTAGTTTTAATTCCATTTTTTTGTTTTTTATTATGAGCAGACAAATCACAAAAAATATGAAATTAAATATTTTGGGGAATTTTTATATGGATATAGATATGCAGAAGTATATCTACTGTTGCAGCTCTGTTTTGCTATTCAATGAGGCTATTCACTTGTCCGTGTTTTTATTTCTTTTTGTCTGTTTGTGACAAACCATATGTCCTATTCGACATCATTGTCCTGTACGTTTTTAACGCATCAGTTGCTAAAGAAATCCAGAAAAAAAAGTGAAACCAGGAAGTGCATGCAGAGGAGTACAGAATAGATAAGAGGACACACGGATGCAAAATGGACAGTCATATGCATGAAAAACTGCACTTTTTTTTGCAGACGCAAATCTCATGCGCTTTGGCTAGACATAGACTGTTTTTTTTGTAGTGAGCGATAAATTGCTACCCAAAGGAAAGCATAAGGCTAGAGCAGATTATCTTACTACAAAAAAATCGCTGTCTTTAGGAGTAGCTTAAAAATGTCTAAAATCGCTCTGGTCAAGAGATCTTCTAGTGATTTGATTTTTAATCGCTACATGCTGGGATTTCAGAGCTATCGATTTTGAAGACATTTTCAAGCTACTCCATTCACTCCTATGGACAGCGATTATCTCACTACAAAAAATTTGCTGTGATAAGTCAGCTCTACTCTAATGCATTCCTTTTATTGCGCACTACAAAAAAAGTCTGTCTAGCCCCAGCCTAAGGCCTAAATGTGAGTCGCTCAATTGTTTAACATACCTTCTTTAATTTTAGGGTTTTTTTATTTTATTTTTCAGGATTTCTGGGAAGCACAGACTGTGAAAATTAATGAATTCTGCACCAATCAACGGCAAAGGTAATTTATTGTATATAATTAGTCAACTACCAGATAGGCCATTAATACTTTACAGTGTAACCCATCATATAAACATTTATTTTTTAAGTTAAAAAATATGAAATTTTGGCATGTTTATAGGGGTGAGACATCTGACAGCCAGATTTATTATTTAAAGGGATATTCGCATCTCACACTTACGGCACATCCACTGGGTACGCCATAAATGTGTGATAGTTGCAGGTCTTTGTTCTGGCCTGCCTGTGGATGCGGCTACATTCTGCCACATCCAGATGGAGAATTAATGAAGAGGTGCCTGCACACATGTGCGGTTCCCCATTCTATTCTATGGGAGTTATGGAAACGGCCGAACAGGCGCTAATCGACTTTTTCCGTAACTCCCATAGAACAGAATAGAGAAAGCCACGCACATGCGTTACTGTCTTTCCACTTAGCCTCTGCCTGGAATCAGTGGCCGGCAGCCTTTTCACAAGACAGGACGGGTGTCTGGTGAGCCTCGCTCTATATATAGAAAAGATACAGATTTGCGGTTAAGCAAAAAAAAAAAAAGTGCCTTTATTTCCAGCCGGCTATAGTAGTAGGTATATTAAAACATAGCTTTTATTAGTTAGGATTAAATGTAATTAGGACAAAATGAATAATGTTTAAAAATTAGCCAAAGTTCACTGACAGGGATAGATTTTGCATCAGTCAGATGCAATGGATATACAATGAAGTCTGTCTAGGCTTGTGTCTCCTACGGCGTCTGCAGAACGCCGGGTTACACAGATAAGTAGCGTCTGTGTCTAAGTCAGTGAAACATATGAAGTTAAAAAATAGGGCTTCCCTCCAAAAAAAATAAAAAATTGCACGCAGGGTTGAGGCCTGAGGCAGGGCAGAGTACAAAGATTTCAGAGCTGGGGGCCTTTATTAGGCCCCCAGGCTGCCATGACGACCATCGGCACCCCGCGATTGCATCATGGAGGGGCCGATGGCACAATTGAGGAGGCTGCCGGCTTTAAATGCCCTGGTCGCCATTGACCGTGGCATCTAAGTGGATAAACGGGCTACATCAAAGTGGTCTTTGATTCTGCACTTTGCAGTGAGGCGTCGGCTGTATTGCACAGCCGTCACCCGGTAAGTATGGAGCGAGCTCAGCCTCTGAGCCCACTCCATACTTCCCTTAACGGCTGTTACATACATGTACTTGGCATGTCATTAAGGGGTTAAAACTAATTTGCCAAGTGGATGCCCAAACACTCGGTGTGTCCAAATAAGCTTGTAATTTATGAACATCTTCCATAGACTGAAAAATACTACATAGCTTGGTGTCATCTGCAAAAATAGAAACCGTTCTATTAATCCCATCCTCTATATCATTAATAAATAAGTTGAATAATAGTGGTCCCAGCACTGAACCCTGGGGTACACCACTTATAACCGGGGACCATTCAGAGGAGGAATCCTTGACAACTCCTCTCTGGATACAGAGCCAATTCTCAATCCAATTACAAACTATACTGTCTAAACGTATAGTCCTTAATTTACCTATTAGACGTCTATGGGGGACGGTGTCAAATGCCTTTACGAAGTCCAAAAACACTACATGCACAGCGGCCCCTCTGTCCAGGGTTCTACTCAACTCTTCATAAAAACAAATCCGGTTGGTTTGACAACTTCTGTTCTTAGTAATTTGGTGCAGGCTGTCACTTGAAATACAATTTTGTTGTTTTTTTTTTGTCATATACTCCTGTATTATTCTTAAACATTTTTTCCATGATTGATGTTAAGCTTACTGGTCTATATTTACCTGGGGAAGACCTAGAGCCCTTTTTGATAATATCAAAACCACAAAAAAGGCCATACTTACTAATGCACCCTCCATCTGCAGGTCAAAAAATGCTGCAGATGGAGGGTGCATTAAATAGTGATAGCCACTCCCACTAGTCTTTAGGGGAGTGGCGAACTAAGTGCTCACAAGTGTGTGATAAATGAATGTCCGTGTTAGTGTAGTGCGAAGGCTGGGTTCACACGACCTATTTTCAGGCGTAAACGAGGCGTATTATGCCTCGTTTTACGCCTGAAAATAGGGCTACAATACGTCGGCAAACATCTGCCCATTCGTTTGAATGGGTTTGCCGACGTACTGTGCAGACAACCTGTCATTTACGCGTCGTCGTTTGACAGCTGTCAAACTACGACGCGTAAAAATACAGCCTCGTCAAAAGAAGTGATGGGCTGTATTTGAGCCGTTCTTCATTGAACTCAATGAAACACAGCTCAAAATTTACGGCTGTCAGAGAAGCCTCGCAAAATGCGAGGAGGAGCATTTACGTCTGAAACGAGGCAGCTGTTTTCTCCTGAAAACAGGCTGTCTTTTCAGACGTAAAAGCCTGCTACCGTGTGCACATACCCAAAGGTGTGAATGTATAGTAAAAAAGAAAAGTGTATGTATGGAAGTGTCAGAACTGTGTGATGTAATAACAAAATAAATGTGTGATGAATGGGGGTCAGTGCTGTGAATAATACATGGGGTGTCAGTACTATGTGTAATACGTGGAGGGATAATGTGCTGGTCGTCAGGCATAGCATATCTTGCCGAATCACAGCCTATTTGTAACGCCGCTACTGTTAGCTAAGGTGGGCTGCTTGCCCTCCCAGCATATAAGACCTTGCTGCGTCTTGTGATTCGGCATGATATGCTATGCCTGACGACCAGCACATTGTCCCTCCACGTATTACACATAGTACTGACACCCCATGTACCTTTCAAAGTACTGACCCCCATTCATCACACATTTATTTCTTATTACATTATCTCACATTTCTGACACTTCCATACATACTTTTCTTTTTTACCATACATTCACACCCTAGCACTACACTAACACTGACATTCATTTATCACACACTTGTGAGCACTTAGTTCGCCACTCCCCCCAAGACTAGTGGGAGTGGCTATCACTATTTAATGCACCCTCCATCTTCAGCATTTTTTGACCTGTCTGCGTCCTGCTGGGAACGGGTTTTCACACACCCACTTAGTAAGGCCTCATGCACACGACCGTATTTTTTCACACCCGTAAATACTGGCGTAAATACGGGTCCGGTGTCACACGTATTCCACCCGTTTTGCACCAGTATTTACGAACCCGTGCTCGTAAATATGGGTCCGGTGTCACCCGTATTCCACCCGTATTTACGAGCACGTTTTTGGCAGCAAAATAGCACTGCACTAATCGGCAGCCCCTTCTCTCTATCAGTGCAGGATAGAGAGAAGGGACAGCCTTTTCTGTAATAAAAGTTAAAGAAATTCATACTTACCCGGCCGTTGTCTTGGTGACACGTCCCTCTCTTCACATCCAGCCCGACATCCCTGGATGACGCGGCAGTCCATGTGACCGCTGCAGCCTGTGATTGACCTGTGATTGGCTGCAGCGGTCACATGGCCTGAAACGTCATCCAGGACGTCGGCCCGGATGTCGAGAGGGACGCGTCACCAAGGCAACGGGCGGGAGACCGGACTGGAGGAAGCAGGAAGTTGTCGGTAAGTATGAACGTCTTTTATTTTTATTTTTTACAGGATAGGGGATACATGTCTTTTGTTTATGGCAGAGCGGGGAGATACCTCCCCGCTCTGCCATAGTTTTCATTGTAGTCCCGGCGGTAGTTACGCCACTGGGCTGTGGCCTGCAGACCGGGTAGTCCCCTGACCTCGCCTCACCTCGCAACGCTCCCGTAATCACGGGTGAACACACGCAGCCACCCATGATTACGGGAGCCCCATAGACTTCTATGGGATGCCCGTGCCGTTATTACGGCATGAAATAGGGCATGTTCTATCTTTTTTAACGGCACGGGTACCTTCCCGTGAGCAAACGGGAAGGTACCCGTGGCTAACAGAAGCCTATGAGCCCGTTATTGCGGGTCGTAATAACGACCCGCAATAACGGGTGTTTTTACGGTCGTGTGCATGAGGCCTAAGTATGGCCTTTTTTGTGGTTTTGAAGTTATCTATGTCCCATTTTTTCTGCTGGTCTTTTTGAGAATAGGCACCACATTTGCCCTGCACCAGTCCCTTGGCACTATACCAATCACTAAAGAATCTCTGTGTATTATGAAGCGGGGAACAGAAATAACTGAACTAAGTTCTTTAACCCCTTCCCGCTTTGGCTACTTTTGACCTTCCTGACAGCATTCATTTTTAAAATCTGACATGTTTCACTTTATGTGGTAATAACTTCGGAATGCTTTTAGCAAATTTCTAAAGGCTATTTTTTTTCAGGGACCAGTTCAGTTGTGAAGTGGCTTTTAGGGCCTTATATATATTAGAAACCCCCAAAAAGTCACCCTTTTTTAAAAACTTCACCCCTCAAAGTATTCAAAACAGCATCTAGAAAGTTTCTTAACCCTTTAGACGTTTCACAGGAATTAAAGAGAACTTTTCACCTCCCCATACATGTGCAGCATGTAATGGGGAGGGCTGCACAAACCCTGGGGCACTTTAAAAAAAAAATTCTACCTACCTCCATTATTTAGATATCGGTGCCGTTATATTTGGCGCCCAATATTTAAATAACCCCCTGAACAGGCAACGGGGCGTGTACTGGCAAGGGGGCGTGTTACTATGGCTGTGACACTGTCCAATTAGATATGGACATTGCCACAGCAGGAGAGAAAGTGTGCAATTAGTCTTTTCACCCGAACAGGCAAGGGGGCGTCTCTGCTACGGACAGTGTAAGCGCTCCCCAGCTCTTACACTGTCCGTAGCAGTGTCACGCCCCCTTGCCAGTTCGGCAGACAAAGTAAAAAACTGATCTCTCACAAGAGCTGAAGAGATGAGAGAGGGCTCTCCTCTCCAGCTCTTAGTGTCCGTAGCACTGACACGCCCCCTTTGCCTGTTCGGGTGAAAAGACTGCAATCGCACACTCTGTCTCCTGCTGTGGCACTGTCCATATCTGATTGGACAGTGTCACAGCCATAGTAACACAACCCCTTGCCAGTACACGCCCCGTTGACTGTTCAGGGGGTTATTTAACCCCTTCCTGACATTTGCCGTACATGTACGTCATGGAAAGCATTGACTTCCCGCATCTTGCCGTACATGTACGCCGAATGTTTGGGACCGGCTCAGAAGCTGAGCCGGTGCCATCATCACTGGATCTCAGCTGTATCTTACAGCTGACATCCGGCTGTAATGGCGGGGACCAAAATTAGCTTCGATCCCCGCCATTAACCCCTTAAGTGCAGCGCTCAAACACGATCGCTGCACTTAAGGTGTTTGCAGCTCATCGGAACCCCAGTAATGAAATTGCCGGGCTTTCCGGTGGCTGCAATGGCAACCGGAGGCCTAATACTGGCCTCCCGGTCTGCCTAGCACCGAAGCCGGTCAAGATCCGCCCGGCGGCGGAGCCTGATCGGCTTCCGTAGCTGCCGGCAAGATGGCGCCGGGTCAGGAGCTGATCCGGCGTCATCAGCGGTGGAAGTCAGCTGTACTGTACAGCTGACATCCACCTGTAACGGCAGGAACCGGAGCTAGCTCCGATCCCTGCCATTAACCCCTTCGATACAGCAATCGAAAGCGATTGCTGCATCGTAGCGGTTGCTAGCAGATCGCCAGCCCTGACAGGCAATCAGGACTGGTGACTGCTGTTATGGCAACAGGAGACACAATGTTCTCCTGCTCTGCCATTACGGAAGCCGATTTAGGCCCCGCCGGGAGGCGAAGCCTAATCGGCTTGCTGTCAGTGAATGACTGACAGATCTAATACATTGCACTACATAGGTAGTGCAATGTATTAGAAAAAAAAAAATCTGACCGTTGGACCTTCAAGTCCCCTAGTGGGACTTGAGAAAAAGTGTAAAAAAAAGTGCAAATAATAAAAGTTTGAAAACAATAAAAGTTTCAAGTAATCAAATAAAACACAATCCCCCTTTTACTCTCATCAAGTCCTTTATTATTGAAAAATAATAATAAACCATATGTATTTGGTATCGCCGCGACCGTAACGACCTGAGGTATCAAAATATTATATTTATTGCACGCGGTGAACAGCGTAAAAAAAACGTAAAATCCGTTACCAGAGTTTCTGTTTTTTAGTCACTTTGCCCTACAAATGTTAGAATAAAAAGTGATCAAAAAGTCGCACGTATCCAAAAATGGTACCTATAAAAACTATAGCTCGTCCCGCAAAAAACAAGCCCTCATACACCTCAGTCGATAAAAAAATTAAAAAGTTATGGTTCTCACAACTTGGCGACAGAAAAAATACATTCTTTTTACAAAAGTAATTTTATTGTGCAAAAAGATGTAAAACATAAAAAAGTGCTATAAATTAGGTATCGCCGGAATCGTACTGACCCGCAGAATAAAGTTAACATGTAGTTTATAATGCGTGGTGAACGCTGTATAAAAAAAAACCGAAAAAAGCTGTGCCAGAATTGTGTTTTTTTGTTTACCTGGCATCCCAAAAAATAGGATAAAAGGTGATCAAAAAGTCACATGTACCCCAAAATGGTACCAATAATAACTACAGCTCGTCCCGCAACAAACCAGCCCTTATACCGCTACGTCTATGAAAAATACAATTAGTTATGGCTCCAATAAGTCAGGAAATAAAAAAATATGCAGTTGTGCCCGAGGGGAACATTTCTTCTGTTTGAAGAGGCGATTTATCAAGGAACTAAAATTAGGGAACAAGGAAAGGGAGGGCCCAAACATATCCGCTGGAAGCGACGGTGCCCGTATTATACCAGGACAACACTTCCTAGCAAAATTCCCCAAACTACAAAGGCGCGGAGTGTGGATCAAAAGGGGGATAATAAAGGACGCCATATATCAGTGCGACACCGGCCTGTGCAGAAAGGATTGCTTCACAGCGTAACACACATCTATGGATCATTTTATTGTTTTTTTTTACCCCATTATTATACCACCTGACTATGCCCCTTATATACTCCGAGCGGCTTACATATGCCCTACATTATAAACGGAAACACCAGTAAGACTCCAAACAAAACTACTACCAAGCAAAATCCACGCTCCAAAAGCCAAATGGCATTTCCTCCCATCTGAACCCTACAGCGTGCCCAAACAGCAGTTTCCTTCCACATATATGGCACCGTCATACCCGGGAGAACCCTTTTAGCAATTTTTGGGGTGTGTGTCTCCAGTGGCATAAGCTGGGCACGACATATTTGCCACTGAATGGCATATCTAGGGAAAAATATAAATTTTTAATTTGCACCATCCACAGCGCATTCATTTATGGAAAAGACCTGTGGGGTGAAAATGCTCACTACACCCCTTAATAAATGCCTTGAGGGGTGCAGTTTCCATAATGGGGTCACTTCCCAGGGGTTTATTTTTATTATTTCACATCTGAGCCTCTGCAGTTGTGAACCAATACTTTGTAAATCGCCAAATTAGGCCTCAATTTTACATGGTACGCTTTCACTCCTGAGCCTGGTCGACTGTCCACGCAAGAGATTAGGGCCACATGTAGGGTTTTTCTTAAACCAGGAAACCCAGCATAATAATTAGAGAGCTGTCTTGTTATGGTGGCACAAGCCGGGCACCACATATTGTCCACATATCTGTGGAAAAAATCCCATTTTCACTCTGCAACATCGAGTTCACACTAATTTCTACAAAACACCTGCAGGGTTAACATGCTCACTACACCCCTAGGAAAATGCATTGAGGGGTGTAGTTTCCAAAATTGGGTCACTTCTGGGGGGTTTCCACTGTTTTGGGCCCACAAGCGCCCAGAAACCAATCCAGCAACATCTGCACTCCAAATGGCGGTCCTTCCCTTCTGAGCCCTGCCGTGTGCCCAAACAGCAGTTTATGACCACATATGGGGTATTGCCGTACTCGGTAGAAATTGCTTTACAAATGTTGGGTTCTTTTTTTTCCTTTATTTGTTGCGAAAATGAAAAAATTTGCGCTAAAGCTTCGTCTTATTGAAGAAAAAGGATTGTTTTTATTTTCACTGCCCAATTCTAATAAATTCTATGAAACATCTGTGGGGTCAAAATGCTCACTACGCCCCTAGATGAATTCCTCAAGAGGTGTAGTTTCCTAAATGGTGTCACTTTTTGGGCGTTTTCATTGTTTTTTCCCCTCAGGGGCTTTGCAAATGTGACATGGCCGCCGCAAACCATTCCTGCTCAATGTGATCTCCAAAAGCCAAATAGCGCTCTTTCCCTTCTAAGCCAAGCCGTGTCTCAAAACAGCCGTTTATTACCACATGTGGGGCATTGTTTTACTCGGGAGAAATTGCTTTACAAATTTTGTGGTGCTTTTTCTCCTTCAGTCCTTGTGGAAATGAGTAAAAATAAGCTAAACCTACATTTTCTTTGAAAAAATGTTGATTGTCATTTTCAGGGCCTATTTCCAATAATTTATGCAAAAAACCTGTTGGGTCAAAACGCTCACTATACGCCTAGATAATTTCCTCAATGGGTGTAGTCTCCAAAATGGGGTCACTTGTGGGGGGTTTCCACTGTTTTGTCCCCTCAGGGGCTTTGTAAATGTGACATAGCCTCCGCAAACCATTCCTGCTAAACTTGAGCTCCAAAAGCCAAATAGCGCTCTTTCCCTTCTCAGCCCTGCCGTGTCTCCCAACAACCGTTTATTACCACATGTGGGGTATTGTTTTACTCGGGAGAAATTGCTTTACAAATTTTACGGTGATTTTTCTCATTTAGTCCTTGTGGAAATGAGAAAAAAAATCGCTAAACCTACATTTTCTTTGAAAAAAATGTTGATTTTAATTTTCACGGCCTACTTCCAATAATTTCTGTAAAAAACCTGTGCGGTCAAAATGCTCACTGTACCCCTAGATAATTTCCTTGAGGTGTGTCGTTTCCCAGATGGGGTCACTTTTGGGGGATTTTGACTGTTTTGGCACCGCAAGAGCCCTTCAAACCTGACATGGTGCCTAAAATTTATTCTAACAAAAATAAGGCCCCAAAATCCACTAGGTGTTCCTTTGCTTCTGAGGCCGGTGCTTCAGTCCAGTAGCACGCTACGGCCACATGTGGGATATTTCCTAAAACTGCAGAAACTGGGCAACAAATATTGAGTTGCATTTCTCTGGTAAAACCTTCTGTGTTATAAAAAAAATTGTAGTAAAAATGTATTTCTGCAAAAAAATATGAAATTTGTAAATTTCACCTCTACTTTGCTTTAATTCCTGTGACATGTGTAAAGGGTTAAGACATTTTCTAAATGCTGTTTTGAATACTTTGAGGGGTGAAGTTTTTAAATGGGGTGACTTTTTGGGGGTTTCTAATATCACAACTGAACTGGCCCCTGTAAAAATGGCCTTTTGAAATTTTCTTGAAAATGTGAGAAATTGCTGCTAAAGTTCTAAGCCTTGTAACGTCATAGAAAAATAAAAGGATGTTCAAAAAACGATGCCAATCTAAAGTAGACATATGTGGGATGTTAATTAGCAACAATTTTGTGTGGTATAACTGCCTGTCTTACAAGCAGATACATTTAAATTGAGAAAAATGCTAAATTTTGCAATTTTTCGCAAAATTTTGGTGTTTTTCACAATTAAATACTTAATCTATCGAGCAAATTTTGCCAGTAACAAAGTCCAATGTGTCACGAGAAAACAATCTCAGAATCGCTTGGATAGGTAAAAGCATTCCGAAGTTATTACCACATAAAGTGAAACATGTCAGATTTGAAAAAATTGGCTGTGTCCTGAAGGCCAAAACAGGCTGTGTCTTGAAGGGGTTAAAGTAAAGTAGGGGTGAAATTTACAAATGTAATTTATTTATTTTTTTGCAGAAATTCATCTTTAATCCATTTTTTTTTTTAACTGTTACCATAGAAACGCAACTCAATATTTATTGTCCAGGTTCTGCAGTTTTAGGAAATATCCCACGTGTGGCCCTAGTCTGCTTATGGACTGAAGCACCTGCCTCAGAAGCAAAAGAGCACCTAGAGGATTTTGGGCCTCCTTTTTATTATAATATATTCAAGGCACCATGTTAGGTTTGAAGGGCTCTTGAGGTGCCAAAACAGTGGGAATCCCCCAAAACTGACCCCATTTGTAAAACTACACCCCTCAAGGAAATTAGCGGTATACTGAGCATTTTAACCCTACAGGTTTATTGCAGAGATTATTGAAAGTAGGCAGTGAAAATGAAAATCTACATTCTTTCAAAGAAAATGTACAGTGAAGGAAAGAAGTATTTGATCCCTTGCTGATTTTGTAAGTTTGCCCACTGTCAAAGACATGAACACTCTAGAATTTTTAGGCTAGGTTAATTTTACCAGTGAGAGATAGATTATATTAAAAAAAAAACAGAAAATCACATTGTCAAAATTATATATATTTATTTGCATTGTGCACAGAGAAATAAGTATTTGATCCCTTTGGCAAGCAAGACTTAATACTTGGTGGCAAAACCCTTGTTGGCAAGCACAGCAGTCAGACGTTTTTAGTAGTTGATGAGGTTTGCACACGTTAGATGGAATTTTGGCCCACTCCTCTTTGCAGATCATCTGTAAATCATTAAGATTTCGAGGCTGTCGCTTGGCAACTCGGATCTTCAGCTCCCTCCATAAGTTTTCGATGGGATTAAGGTCTGGAGACTGGCTAGGCCACTCCATGACCTTAATGTGCTTCTTTTTGAGCCACTCCTTTGTTGCCTTGGCTGTATGTTTCGGGTCATTGTCGTGCTGGAAGACCCAGCCACGAGCCATTTTTAATGTCCTGGTGGAGGGAAGGAGGTTGTCACTCAGGATTTGACGGTACATGGCTCCATCCATTCTCCCATTGATGCAGTGAAGTAGTCCTGTGCCCTTAGCAGAGAAACACCCCCAACACATAATGTTTCCACCTCCATGCTTGACAGTGGGGACGGTGTTCTTTGGGTCATAGGCAGCATTTCTCTTCCTCCAAACATGGCGAGTTGAGTTAATTCCAAAGAGCTCAATTTTAGTCTCATCTGACCACAGCACCTTCTCCCAATCACTCTCAGAATCATCCAGATGTTCATTTGCAAACTTCAGACGGGCCTGTACATGTGCCTTCTTGAGCAGGGGGACCTTGCGGGCACTGCAGGATTTTAATCCATTACGGCGTAATGTGTTACTAATAGTTTTCTTGGTGACTGTGGTCCCAGCTGCCTTGAGATCATTAACAAGTTCCCCCCGTGTAGTTTTCGGCTGAGATCTCACCTTCCTCAGGATCAAGGATACCCCACGAGGTGAGATTTTGCATGGAGCCCCAGATCGATGTCGATTGACAGTCATTTTGTATGTCTTCCATTTTCTTACTATTGCACCAACAGTTGTCTCCTTCTCACCCAGCGTCTTACTTATGGTTTTGTAGCCCATTCCAGCCTTGTGCAGGTCTATGATCTTGTCCCTGACATCCTTAGAAAGCTCTTTGGTCTTGCCCATGTTGTAGAGGTTAGTCAGACTGATTAATTGAGTCTGTGGACAGGAGTCTTTTATACAGGTGACCATGTAAGACAGCTGTCTTTAATGCAGGCACCAAGTTGATTTGGAGCGTGTAACTGGTCTGGAGGAGGCTGAACTCTTAATGGTTGGTAGGGGATCAAATACTTATTTCTCTGTGCACAATGCAAATAAATATATATAATTTTGACTATGTGATTTTCTTTATTTTTTTTAAATATAATCTATCTCTCACTGGTAAAATTAACCTAGCCTAAAAATTCTAGACTGTTCATGACTTTGACAGCGGCCAAACTTACAAAATCAGCAAGGGATCAAATACTTATTTCCTCCACTGTAGGTTTTGCTAATTTTCTCATTTCCACAAGGACTAAAGGAGAAAAAGCATTACATTTGTAAAGCAATTTCTCCCGAGTAAAACAAAACCCCACATGTGGTCATAAACGGGGGCTGTTTGGACACTCGGCAAGGCTTAGAAGGGAAAGAGCGCCATTTGGCTTTTGGAGCTCAAATTTAGCAGGAATGGTTTGCGGAGGCCATGTCTCATTTGCAATGCCCCTGAGGGACCAAAACAGTGAAAATTCCCAAAAATGTACTCCATTTAGGAAACCACAACCATTGAGGAATTCATCTAGTGGTGTAGTGAGCATTTTGACCTCACAGGTGTTTCATAGATTTTATTAGAATTGGGCAGTGAAAATAAAAACAATCCTTTTTCTTCAATAAGACGTAGCTTTAGCTCAAAATTTTAGTTTTTAAACATATAAAGGGAAAAAAAGAGCCCAAACATTTGTAAAGCAACTTCTCTGGAGTACGGAAATACCCCATATGTGGTCATAAACTGCTGTTTGGGCACACAGCAGGGCTCAGAAGAGAAGGAGCGCCATTTGGCTTTTTATCACATATTTTGCTGGATTGGTTTCTTGACACCATATCGCTTTTGCAAAGCCCCTAATGTACCAGTACAATGGAAACACTCCAAAAGTGACTCCATTTGGGATACTACACCCCTGGATGAATTAATCTAGGGGTGTAGTGAGCATTTTGACCCCACAGGTATTTCATAGATTTTATTTGAAATCGGCAGTGAAAATTTTAAAAAAAATTTTCCCAAGAAGATGTAGCTTTTTTTTTTTTTTTTAAACTCGTTTTATTGAAAAGTACGTTTGTTTCATCACAACATGAGGCATAAAAAAAGGTAAAGGACAACAGTGTCCCTATCAATACAACAGAGCACTCGCAGGTGCTGTACAAATCTCAACAACATTACCACACTGTTTTCTCCGCTACCCACATGAGGCATAAAACATCACGGAGGATATATTTATCAAATAGATCGTATACATCATAAGGCTCATACAAATGTGTTTATATGTGAGAGGTCCGGGAGATCCACTACTTAATCAGACAGACTAGATCCCATCTACCCTCCCCTCGCCGCGTCTACCGCTATAGCCAGCTCCCCAGGGGAGTATGTGGTATCGGAGTTGCTGCACCACAGGTCCCATATCTTATGGAATTTGTCTGGCCGATCTCTATGTTTAAAAATGATACGCTCATACGATATAGTAGAATTAACCATCTTTTTACATACTGTAACCTTAGGAGGTCGGCGATCCATCCATCTCATAGATATGCCTTTACGGGCCAAAAATAGGGTCTCCTGCTAAAAGAATCTATGACAGGACCATATATCATCGTCCAGTATTCCGAATAGACACAGTTCTGGAGACCCCACAATAGGAAATGGCAGCATTAAGTTGAGGAATCCGATGATCTCTGACCAGTAGGACCGGATGTGTGGGCACATCCATACCATATGCCAGAAGTCAGCTGGTGCATGAGAACATTTCGGGCATGCAGGTTCCGATATGTATTTCATTTTAAATAAACGCTGAGGTGTCAGATACGCCTGGTGGATATAGTACAACTGGATGAGCTTGTTATTGGCAGCAGGTGATACATGCAAGTATGATTGCAGTAGGTCTTCAATAGTGTCCTCCGTCAGAGATGGAATTAGCGGAGTCCACCTGGAAACAATCGGCAGCGGAGCCGCATTAGCCTTCTGTTCAAGCAGATGAGCGTAAATAGTAGATATCAGACCTCTGGGGCCCTGCGACCGGACCACCCCAATGAGCGGATAGGAGGAGATGGGTTGACGCTGTCCCGGAAACTGTGTAGCAAGGAGGTGACGCAACTGTAGATATCTGAAGAAGTGTTGTCGAGGAAGCTGACATTTTTCTTGCATTTGTTCGAAAGACAGAAATATATTATTTTCATACACGTCTACAAGCACTGTAATACCCTCATTAATCCAGTATGCAGCATCCGGGTACTTAACTAGGGAGTCCAGCACCATATTATGCCACAGAGGAGTTTCCGCGGGGATGTCCGAAGAACTTGAAATAGTCATAGCCACTTTCCAAACTCCCCTTGCCACTCGACAGACAGGCAGCAAAGAAGACCCTGGCACTCCTTGATGAAACAACACCGGCCACAGTGATTTATGCGCAGAATAGTCAAGCAACATGCCCTCAAGGCCCGGAGGGCGATGGGCTTGAGTCCAGGTGCCAAGGTATTTGAGTTGGCCAGCCAAATAGTAGAGGTAAATGTCCGGGAGAGCGATACCGGCCATCTCCTTCGGTCTTTGTAGCTTCTGTAAGGCCAGTTTTGACCTAGACCTCCCCCATATAAAGGAAATGATGTGAGACTCCAGTTGTTGGAAGAAGGCATTTGGTATAGGAGTGAAGATATGTTGTAGAATATAAAGACTCTTTGGAAGTATCACCATTTTAATCAGATTAATTCGCCCCATGACCGACAATGGAAGGGCTGCCCAGGTCTTAAACTTTTCTCTGGAAACTGTCAATAGAGGATACACATTGAGTTGTAGGGAAAGTGACGCTTTTCTGGCAATATGTATACCCAGGTATTTAAAATGATCAACTACAGCAAGACCTTCTCTCGTGGAGCCCACAGGCTGTGGATCCCCAGGCTGTAAAAACAAAATGGTCGATTTGGACCAATTAATGCGAAGTCCAGAGTAATCTCCAAAGGTGTTAATAAGATGCATCATTCTCGGGAGGGAAGACTGTATCTGCGAAACAAATAGCATAATGTCATCTGCATACAGAGCAATACGGTCCTCACCTGTCTTGTGTGGGACCCCCTTTACCTCCGAGTCCAATCTGATGAGTATTGCCAGCGGTTCCATTGCCATTGCAAAGAGCAGGGGTGACAGGGGGCAGCCCTGTCTCGTACCCCTTCCAAGGTCAAAGGAGGTGGAAGTTAGGCCGTTCAGTGCTATGTTAGCTTTGGGATGTTTATAAATTATCTGTATCCATGTCACAAATGCAGGGCCAAAGCTGGATAGAACACTAGCTAGGTAGGTCCATTCCACAGGGTCGAAAGCCTTAGCAGCGTCCAAGGAGGCCAAGGCCCAGTCATTGTTGTTTCGTTCGCCTATCTGCGCCACCGTCTGAATTCTCCGCAAATTATCAGACGTACTCCTCCCAGGAATGTATCCGGATTGATCCGGGTGAATAATATCAGAAATGATGGAGTTCAGTCTGAGTGCCAGAATTTTAGTCAGCAATTTGTAATCTGTGTTGAGTAGAGAGATGGGACTGTAGGATCCACAATCCAATGGTGCTTTATCAGGTTTCAGAAGTACAATAATAGTCGCATCATAAAACGAGGCCGGCAGGATCCCTTCTTTAAAGGAAGCATTCAAAACGTCTAGTAACTGTGGTAGGAGTTGGTCCTGGTATTTGGTGTATACTTCCAGGGGGATTCCATCAGGGCCAGAGGTTTTGCCCTTTGCCATAGCGGTCAGAGCTTCTGATAGTTCAGGCAGTGTAATAGGGGCATCCATAAACTCCCTCTGTGACTCCATCAGCTTCGGAATATCCAGTCCCAACAAGTAATCCCTGATATTCTGTGGAGACACCTGTAATTTAGAGTCGTAGAGTCCTTTGTAGAATTCAGAGAAACGTGTCAGAATCTGCTCATTGTCATGTACCACTTTCCCTTTCATGGAGTGAATACACAATATGGCCGGCGAGGCGGAATTACTATGAACAAGATGTGCCAGCAGACTACTGGATTGATTGCCTAGCTCAAAGTATTTCTGGTTGGAGAAGAATATGCGACGTTTAGTTTTTTCATGGAGGTGATGGACATATTCCCTGCCTTTCTGTAGCCAAGTCTGTTGGTTTAACGGAGTGGGATCCTCTATAAATGCGGCTTCCAATGTCAAGCACTCAGCAGCCAGCAGCTGTTCCATCCTAGAGGCCTGTCTTTTGTGGTAGGAGATCGAGGACTGTAAACACCCTCGTAGGTATGCCTTCAGCGCGTCCCATAGGGCCGCGTGGTTGTCAAAGGGAAGATTTTCTGCAAAGAACACTGCCAATTGATCCGGGATGCGGTCCTGATCCCCAAAGACCTTGAGCCAGAATGGATGAACCTTCCTAGGCCCTCTATACAGGTGGTGGGGTCGTAGGTTGAGTTTTACTATTATAGGCGAGTGATCCGACATCGCTCGGGGCAAATGAGAAATAAGTTCTAGCATACTGTAGGTTTTGGAGTTACTGCACACATAATCAATCCTGGACAGTGAATTTCTCCCAGGTGTGAAGCATGTATATTCACGGCCATTGGGATGACGTTGCCTCCACATGTCCAGCCAACCCATCTCCCCCAAGAATCCAGCCAGAGGAGAAGACCCGGGCAGATGTCCGGGCACAGGTCCAGGAGAAAATTTGTCTGTGGAAGGATCTAGAAGAAGGTTGAAGTCTCCCATACATATCACCCCAGCCGCGGGGAATTGGGATGCAAATTTAGCCGCCTCGTACAACACATTCATGGAGGCTGGAGGAGGTAGATAAAGTCCAATCAGTACGAACTGCTGACCTTCAATCCAAGCGTGTATGAAGATTGACCTGCCCTCCTTGTCCGTCTGCACCACATCAGGTTCCCATCTGAGCGATCTATGGATCAAAACGGAAACCCCTCTGGAATATGTACTGTATGTAGAATGGGCCGACCACTGAATCCATGTTCTATTTAAGCAATGGGCAGTAGATTGTATAAGATGTGTCTCTTGAAGGCATATTATCTGCGGACCATGCTGCCGGATAAATGAAAAAGTCAGATTCCTCTTATGGGAGTCTCCCAGACCCCTCACATTCACAGAAAGAATAGATAATGTCATAATACTCCGATATTTAAGAATAATCCAGTAAGAGAGCAATAAGAAATACTGTCAGTTGAGATAAGCAGTGAAACAGCTAGGTTATAAACAATAACAAATATGGAACAATCAGTGCTACGCACTGAGTGTTGCGCGTTTTGTATCACAGAAGTGATAGTTGAGGCAAAAACGGGGGATCACCTATATATCAGATGGCTAATACAGGTGAACAAGAACAGAGGGAAAAAAAGCACAAGGAAAATAAAGGGACCAGCGTTATGATTCCCAATTTCGCGGATAATTGACCGCTAACGACAGACATTGCATACTATTTCTCTAGAGAAGGAAGGCCAGCTTCCACCCGCACGTAATTTAAATTACCAATTTAAATTGAGAGGTCATATGTACAGTAAATGATACCCTTTAAAGTCGCCTGTATCTCATTACCAAATAATTCAATGCAATACTAAAGAACAGTAGTTTTACTAAATGTTCCGCCAATCTTCTCTCAGAACTTACATATGAAAAAACTACAAGTATAATATAAGGCAAAATTAGCATGAGGACACCATTTCAGGATAAGACAGGCTAATACTCATCTGGACATCAAAATCGAAATCCCGTGCAGGAAGGCAAATAGAACAAAACGTTCACGGTGAACAGTTCCATTTAGTGGTGCAATATTCAAGTCTATCTTCGAGGAGAGCGACCCAGGGAAGTCAGCCATTCATCCGCTTCCAACGGAGTGTTGAAGAAAACAGTCTTGTCTTGATGCATAACTCTCAGTCTTGCTGGAAACGCCATTGAATAAGAAATTTGAAGATCTCGCAACCGCTTCTTGACTTGTACAAAGGAAGCCCTCGTTTTCTGTAATGCAGCGGAAAAATCCGGAAAAAGCAGGATAGTAGTATTCTGGAATCGGATTTCTCCATGCGTACGGGCAGCTTGCAGTATGGCGTCACGGTCTCGACTGCTGAGAAAGCGTGCTAGCAGGGGTCTCGGTGGAGCGCCAGGCGGTGGTGGTCTGCCAGGTACACGGTGCGCCCTTTCAATAGTGTAAGACGGCGACAATACAGCATTCGGTAGAATTTCTATAAACCAGGCTTCGATAAAGGAGCAGGGGTCTCTGCCATCACAGCGCTCTGGAAGCCCTAGGATCCGTATATTATTGCGGCGCAGACTATTTTCCAGGTCGTCTGCCCGCTGTAGCCATTGATTAGCTACCCTGTCTATCTGAGCCAACTTCACCGTCTGTGGTGCCACTCTATCTTCCAGCCCAGAGATGCGGTCCTCCGTCTCCCTCACTCGGTCCCTTAAATTCTGCAGGTCCTGCCTTAGGAGGCCCACATCAGACTTTACTTCTGCAATCTTCCCTGTCAGGGAGGAGGTGGAGAGCTGTATGGCATCCAGGAGTCTGGTCGACACTTGTGTCAGCGTGAGCTCTGGCTCGGGTGCAGGCGGGACATCCTGTTGTTCTCTCTCTGGTGAGGGAGGCGGCAAGGAAGAAGAGGCGCCGGCGCCATCTTGAGGAGCAGCGTGAGCAATCTCATTCAGCTTCCCTGCAGCCATGGATTGCCATGTGCGGTTCATACTACCCTCTCTTCGTCGGCGGGATTGTCTACTGGCTCTATGCGAAATCGTAGCGGAATGTCAGCAGGATAAAGGTAGGGAAATCGGGGCTGAGAGCGGAGCTCCTAAAGCATGCAACCGGTCCTGTCGGCAGTTGGCCACGCCCCCCAAGAAGACGTAGCTTTAGCTCAATTTATCGTTTTCTCAAAAAATAAAGGAGAAAAGCTCCCCAACAAATTGTAAAGCAATTTCTCCCGAGTACGGCAGTGCCCCATATGTGGTCATGAACTTCTGTTTGGGCACACAATAGGGCTCAGAAGGGAAGGGGCGCCATTTGGCTTTTGGAGTGCAGATTTTGCTGGATTGGTTTCTGGTCGCTATGTTGCATTTGCAAAGCCCCTGTGGGACCAAAACAGTGGAAACCCCCCCCAGAAGTGACCCCATTTTGCAAACTACACGCCTCAAGGTATTCACATATGGGTGTAGTGAGCATATTAATCCCGCAGGTGTTTTGCAGAAATTATTGTGCACTCGATGTTGCATAGTAAAAATTGGATTTTTTTCCATAGATATACAAATATGTGTTGCGCAGCTTGTGTCACCATAACAAGACAGCTCTCTAATTATTATTCTGTGTTTCTCGGTTTTAGAATCACCCTACATGGGGCACTAATCTTTTGCCTGGACATTCGACATGGTTCAGGATTGAAAGAGTACCATGCGAAGTTGAGGCCTAATTTGGCAATTTACACGGTATTGGTTCACAATTGCGGAGGCTCTGATGTGAAATAATAAAAGAAACCCCTGAGAAGTGACCCCATTTTGGAAACTACACTCCTCAAGGCATTTATTAAGGGTGTAGTGAGCATTTTCACCCTACAGGTCTTTTCCATAAATGATTGCGCTGCGCATGGTGCAAAGTAAAAATGTAACGTTTTTCCCCAGATATGCCATTTCAGTGACAAATATGTCATGCCCAGCTTATGCCACCGGAGAAACACACCCCAACAAATTGTTAAAGGGGTTCTCCCGGGTATGGCGATGCCATATATATGGAAGTAAACTGCAGTTTGGGCACACTGTAGGGCTCCGAAGGGAGCGAGCGCCATTTGGCTTTTGAAGCGTAGATTTTGCTTGGTAGTAGTTTTGTTTGGGGTTTTACTGGTATTTTAGTTTATAATGGGGGGGTACATGTAAGCTGGGCAGAGTATATCAGGGGCATAGTCAGGTGGTATAATAATGGGGTAAAAAAAACAATAAAATAATCCATAGATGTGTGTTACACTGTAAAGCAATCCTTTTTGCGCAGGCCGGTGTCGCACTAATAAATTATGTCCTTCCTTATCAGCCTTTTGGTCCGCGCTTCGTACCTTTCAGTTTGGGGAATTTTGCTGGGAAGTGTTGTCCTGGTATAATGCGGGCACCCTTGCTTCCAGCAGATATGTTTGGGCCCTACCCTTCCTAGTTTTCTAATTTTTTAGGGGCTCGATAAATCGCCTCTTGAAAAAGAAGAAATGTTCCCCTCGGGCCGGCACAACCGCATATTTTTATTTCCTGACTTATTGGAGCCTTAACTAATTTTATTTTTTCATAGACGTAGTGGTATGAGGGCTGTTTTTTTGCGGGATGAGCTGTAGTTATTATCGGTACATTTTGGGGTACAGGCGACTTTTTGATCACTTGTCATCCTGTTTTTTTGGGAGGCAAGGTGACTAAAAAACAGCAATACTGGCATAGTTTTTAATATATATATATATATATATATATATATATATATATATATATATATATATATATATATAGCGTTCACCATGCTTTATAAACTACATGTTAACTTTATTCTGCGGGTCAGTCCGATTCCGGCGATACCAAATTTATAGCACTTTTTTATGTTTTACAACATTTTGCACAATAAAATTAATGTGTTTGTCGCCATGTTGTGAGAACCATAACTTTTTAATTTTTTTAGTCGACGGAGCTGTATGAGCGCTTTTTGTTTTTTTATGTGCTATAATTTTTATAGGTATCATTTTTGGATACATGGGACTTTTTTGATCACTTTTTCTGTCAATTTTTGTAAAGCAAAGTGACTAAAAACAGAAATACTGGCATTGTTCCGTGTTTTTTTTTTGGTTTTTTTTTTGCCATTCACCACGTGGAATAAATAAAATAATATTTTTATAGTTTAGGCTGTTACGGTCACGGTGATGCCAAATATGTATGGTTTATTTATTTTTTTTAAAATAATAAAGGACTTGATAAGGGAAAAAAGGGCGTTTTGTGTTTTATTTTATTACTTGAAACTTTTATTATTTTTTACAGATTTATTTTTTTTCACTTTTTTTTTACACTTTTTTTTAGTCCCACTAGAGGACTTGAAGGTCCAACTGTCAGATTTTTTTTTCGGCTTGCTGTCAGTCATTCATTCGCCCTCCGGGCGGGGGCCTAATCGGCTTCCGTAATGGCAGAGCAGGAAGCCATTGTTAGGTCTCCTGTTGCCATAGTAGCAGTCCGCAGGCATGGCAGGGCTGCCGATCTGCAGACAACCACAAAGATGCAGAGATCGCTGCATCTAAAGGTTTAATGGCAGGGATCGCAGTTAGCTCCGGTTCCTGCCGGTACAGGTCGATGTCAGCTGTAACATACAGCTGACATCCACCGCTGATGGCGCTGGCGCAATACTGCCGACGGCTACTATTAAGCCTCCGGTTGCCAATGCAGCCACCGACATCCTGGGGATTTCATTGCTGGGGTGCCGATGAGCTGCAAACAACTTAAATGCAGCGATCGCTTTTGACCGCTGCATTTAAGGGGTTATTGGTGGGAATCAAAGCTAACTTTGCAGGAAGCACTGGCTTTCCATGACATACGTCAAATGTCGGGAAGGGGTTAAGAACTCTTAGGCCTCATTCACACGACAGGGTCCGAGTGTCGGCCGGGAAAATTGGCCGATTTTCCCGGCCGGTTTGCATCTGTTCCGTGCCGTTTTTGCCGACCGATTTGGACCCGATTTGCATCAGTTTTTTTCCCTGTCCGTTTTAAAATTGGATGAATTTCATTTAAATTTGTTGCCACACACAGCTCTCTGTAGATAATGCCACCCTGCCCCCTGTAGGTAATGCCACCCTGCCCCCTATAGGTAATACCACCCTGCCCCCTGTAGGTAATGCCACCCTGCTCCTTGTAGGTAATACCACCCTGCTCACTGTTGGTAATGCCACCCTGCCCCTTGTAGGTAATGCCACCCTGCCCCTTGTAGGTAATGCCACCCTGCCCCCTGTAGGTGATGCCACCAAGTCCCCTGTAGGGGTTGCCACCAAGTCTCCCCTGTAGGTGATGCAACACAGCCCCCTGTAGGTAGCACCCATCCCCCCCCCACATTCCAGGAGAAGTCACTGACTTCAATGTCCATATATGGACAGTGTAGTCACTCACTTCTCCTGTAGCGGAATCCCCGGCCATAGAGTCGGTGATTCCGCTGCAGAAGTGAGTGACATCGCTGTGTCCATATATGGACAGTGTAGTCACGCACTTCTCCTGTAGCGGAATCCCCACCATAGAGTCGGGGATTCCGCTGCAGAAGTGAGTGACATCGCTGTGTCCATATTTGGACAGTGTAGTCACGCACTTCACCTGTAGCGGATTCCGACTCCTACAGGGAGCAAAAAAAGACCCTCCTCCTCACATGCACTCTGCACTGTGAGGAGGAGGAGGAGAGAGTGTGCGCGAGCGACGGTAGACCCGGCCATCACTCGGGACACATTCCGGTGATGGCCGTGTATTACCCGGCCCCATAGACTTCTATGGGAGCCGGGGTACCCGGCCGAAAATAGGGCATGTCCCATTTTTTGACGGCCGGTTTTCCCGGCCCGTCAAAAAATCGGTCGTTTGAATAGCCCCATTAGGGGTCTATTGTTCCTAATGCAGCCGGGTGCCGGCCGATTCATGAACGGCCGGCACCCGGCCGGGAAACCCTGTCGTGTGAATTCCGCCTTAGGTGTAACCCATCTGGTCTCTGAGCTTTGTGCACATTGATTTTATTTAATTTAGCTTGGACCATCTCTACATTCAGCCAATTCAGTATATTAATGGATGTATATACAGCACTGGCAACGGCTAAATCAGCTGCTCTTTCTTCTGTTGTATATACAGAGCTAAAGATCCCATTTAGTAACTCTGCCTTCTCTTGAACCCCTGTGACCAACTCCCCATTACCACTATTTTGGGGTCCTACATGTTCAGACCATGGTTTCTTGACATTTATATACTTGAAGAATTTTATGGGATTTGTTTTGCTATCAAACAAATTGCAAGCTAAAAATGTCTGTTTATTTTAAGCTATTTACGGATTAATAGATTCCCTTTAACTCTTTGGCTGTGTGAAGGAAAGCAAGAGCTTTAAAGCTCTGTATCAAAAAAAGATCCCTGGCCTCTATAAATGTTTGTTTATCTAAAATGTAATAATTTGAAGTAACTATTAATAAATGAAAAATCTTTTTAAAAACCTTGGAATTACTCTTTTTATGTTTGATTGTTAACTTGTCTGCTAATACACTAATGTCTCTACTAAGTGTAATGATGAACAATCACGCTGTAGAGTTGTTTGTGTTCTCTCCAGGTATTTATGTGAGCACCAGTTGTGAAATGTAATAGAGGAAATTTCAGTGAAACGTGACCGGTCATAATCTATTTAATCTTATGTGTCAGACAGGGTAAACACTGTTGAAAGTTTTGTATTTCAGAATTGAAGCCGTGGATCGTACGATTAAGGAGTCTTTGAAGCCTCTTAAGGTATTTTTTAAAACTTCTAAACCTTTGCTTTTAAGCACTCACTTTTATAATTGTAACTTGTATTGAGCTAAAAATAATTTGTTCCTACCAATGTAAATATGCTCCATCAGTCAGAACATTTATGGTTCGTGTTTCAAAATATTTCTTGTAGTTAGTAGTTAACTCTAGTCAGAGTTAAGTTTACCATCACCCATTATTATTATACAGTTATTTTACAGTTTTTGCATGAAAAAAAAGGTTTATATTCCTTTTCATGTATGCCGAGCATTTCGGCTACCTCCTTCACTGCTCTTTTGCATATTGATAGCCCTTGATGGTCGTAATGACATTATATGTACCACACCCACCCCAGCCTCAGTGGGTTTTTTTCACTGTAAGGGGGAAAAAAAAAATAGAGGTTTTGTTAATCGGCTGTTTCCTCCCATGCATGCAAAATTTTTATTTCAAACTTTTTTTTTTTCTTGGTATCCCATTGTGTTTTGTTTATTTACTCTTCAGAAGGAAGAAAGAATCACTGAACCAAAGTGAGCCTCCAGAAATTGTGACACAACCTAGTAATGTTTCATTTAACCAAACTGACAATTTTGTGTTGTACTTTAAGTGAATTTTCTGATTATCTTGAATGTTTTGTTGTCCAGATTATTTAATAAACCTGACACTTAAAAATGTAAATACTGATGACCTTTTTTTTTATTTTTTTTGTCCACATTGGTTTGCCAGGAAAGTTAGGCCAGTTTCACACAGCCCTAATGTGGATGCATATTAATGTCTGCCACAATCGCAACACACAAAATTCCCCACCGTTCTATTTAACCAAGCTTAGATAATTATAGAATCCTTATATTAACCCTTTCACGCCGCAGCCCTTTTTCAGATTTTCATTTTAGTTTTTCCCTCCCCACCTTCCAAAGGCCATAACGCCTTTATTTTTCCATCGATATAGTACTATGAGGGCTTGATTTTTGCGGGACAAGTTGTAGTTTTTCGTAGCACCATTTATTTTGCCGTATAATGTACTAGGAAACGGGAAAAAAATTATTTGTGGGGTAGAAAATGAAAAAAAAAAACGATTCCGCCATAGTTTTTTGCGCACCATTTTTACGGAATTCACTGTACAATTAAAACAACATGTTAATTTTCTTCTATGGGTCAATACGATTACGCCGATACCAAATATGTGTAGTTTTTTCTATGTTTTACTACTTTTACAAGTAAAAACCGAAGTGTAAAAAAGAAAATGTATTTTGTTTCGCCAAATTCCGAGAGCCGTAACTACTTTATTTTTCCGTCGATTAAGTTGTATAAGGGCTTATTTTTTTGCGGGATTATCTGTAGTTTTTAATAACAACACCATTTTGGTGTAAATGTGACGGTTTGATCACTTTTTATTTCATTTTTTTGTGGGAGATGAGGTGACCAAAAAATAGAGATTCTGCCGTTTACAATTTTTTTTTTTTTACGGCGTTTACCGTGCGGGTTAAATAATGATATATTGTGATAGTTCAGACTTTTACGGACGCGGTGATACCAATTATGTTTATTTATTTTATTTTTTACTATGCTCTAGGGGGAAAATGGGAAAAGGGGGGTTTCTTGAACTTAGTTTTTTTTTTGTGTAAAAAAAAATAAAAAATTCAAACTCCTTTTTTACATTTTTTATTAGTCCCCCTAGGGGACTTCAACCAGCGATTGTTAGATCGCTTGCACGATATACTGCAATACTAATGTATTGCAGTATATCGTGATTCTGACAGTCTCCTATGAAGCTCTGCCGGAGGCAGAGCTTCATAGGAGTACCAAGATGGCGGACCTGGGGGACTTCGTCAGACCCCCAGGCAGCCGTGTGAACCAACGGCTCCCCCCGATCTCGCCGCAGGGGTGCCGTTGAGACGTTACAGGGGGTCTCCCCCCCTGTTTTTAGTAATTTTAAATGCCGCGATCTCTATTGAACGGGTGATCCCGCTCGTAACCCGGAAGTGTCGGCTGTAACACACAGCCGACACACTCGCTCTATGGAGCGAACTCCGCCCGTGAGCCCGCTCCATATTCCCCCACCCGGCGTGCGCCGTATATATATACGGCGGATGTCGGGAAGGGGTTAATCTTCGTTTTGGTTTAGACGTGTGGAGCATGGGATTTTACAAAGACCTAGGTTGATGAAAAACAATTCAAAGGAATTTATTTTAAGCAGTCCTTCTTTACAACATCGAAAACTATTACATGAAGAAAAAGTCCATAATCTGCAAAACAGAATCCTTATACAGCAGGCTATTGCAATTCCACGAAATCCCATCATCTTAACAGCACAACTTTTCAATCTTCACAATCATCTACCTATGATTGCTGTTTAATTATGACCTTTTATACGAAAAATCTCCCACAATCCTATGCATGTGTCTCTATAAAATACTAGAGTTGCTGCTGGCCCGTCTCTCATAGGGTCAGAGCAGACACATCCTGTGCATTAGTGCAGGTAAGTGAAATTGTTACACAGAAACTAATATTTGAACACATTAGCTCATATTGTGAAGATTTTCTTAGTTTTGGTACATTTTTCCCAGGTGGCAAAAAGATAAAAGGGGAATAAATCGAGCATTAGGTGATTTTGTCAAAGCAGGGAAACTTATGTACTACCACCAAGTTTACAAATAAAACCGCTTTAAACATGAATATTAACCTTTTACTACTGTACTGTACTTCACACCTTCCTCAGCCATCTTTACCCTAGCACCAAAACTAGATAAATGATCCGCATTTTGGTGCTTTTACCCTGATCAATGTCTTTATTTCAAACTATAGTATAGTTTGAAATTACCTTTAGTAAACTATAGTAGAACTATAGTAAAATACCTTTGTTCACAGGGAAAAAGTTTTTTTTTTACTTATAGGGGTTTTCCAGGGACGCTATATTTTTTCAGGCCCGGGCAGCGCACGAGCACTGAGGAATTTCATGAACAAGAAGAAAATGGGGCAGGCATTGAGACTGTGGACCAATAGGATGCCTCAAACCCGGGTATACGTCAGAAGTCCTGGGTTTGAGGCATTCTATTGGTCCACAGCCGCCTCAATGTCTGCTCCGTTCATTCTTTGCTTGTACTTCAATAGCAGTACCATTTTATATATAGTTATGATGGGGTACCTATATTTTAGGAATGAGGGGGATTACATTAGATATCTGAGTTACGGTCACAGGATTCTGGACCACACTTCAGATAAAGCAGGTGGGCAGGATAAAGTAAAGGGGAAAGGGAGAACTAGTGGGGAGGGCCAATAGACAGAGGGGGCAGAATAATTTGTAAAGAACAGCCCTGTGTGGTTACGTAGGTCGGGGAGGTATCGACACAGGACTGTGTGTTCACTAACTCTCGTGCACGAGCCTGTGTCGAGAGAAAAAAAGACACAGAAAATCAGAACTTCCGGCAGGGCAGAGGTAGGGAGAATAGAAGGAAAGTGTTCAGATTTAATACAGACTATATATTAGGAACTTTATTAAATAGTTACATAGAATATTAGTTAAAAAATTGTGTCCCTGGAAAACCACTTTAAATAAAGAATCGGGTGTTCCTCACCATTAATCTCTGCAGGAGGACTGCACCAAATCCAATCTCTGAAGCATCCGTCTGTACAATAAATGTTACATTTCATTGTAATCCTGCCTGTGATGGTAATGAGATGACTGCTGAGAAGTGACCTCTGCAGAAAAGGAAATGTCTATTATGCAGCTCAGTGGCCAGAGTGAAAAGTTTAAAATTTCAGGATTCTTTTTTTACATAAATTTTTTTAGAAAATATGTAACATAAAAATGTGATTTAAACAATATTTTTTGATGACCCGTTCTTTTAAGTTGTATTTTTATCCAAGTAATCTGCTCTCAAAAAATGTTGCTTCTGGTAGCATAGTAGCTTTTTGCCATGTACAGTATATATTTGTAACACCTTTGTGGATGACTGCCAAATATTGCATGGCCTCTGTTTCTGAGAGTACACACTCTTGTTGATGTAGACGGATGTGGCATGTATGTATTTTGCACACTTTGGCATAATTTTGACATTGTTTTTGTGTGTAAGCCTAGGCTTGTGTGTGAGTTTAAGGCACAAAAGTATGTTATAATTCACTGTATAACTGATACAACAAAATTGTGCTCCCACAATATAGGAAAGTTTTAATGGATTCACTGAAGTGTTATATGAGTAAAATATATCTTTATTTAGATAACTCTCTAAAAACAGGGGTACAATCACCACTGTGATAAAGCCCCACCGTGTGTATTAAAAACGTATTAAACAGTAACTACTGAGTCCTGATACCATTGCGAACCCTCTATGACTCAGTATGTTTGTGAAAGATATCAAACCGGAATCAGCACATAACCATGGGCATAACAGTAGTATAAACCTTGACACACTAGAGCCCGCGATAACCGCACCTGAAACTCCTAGTGCTAAAGGATACAAAAATTCACACTGTCCCCAATGCTACAATTCCTCATTAACCCGACCCTACGCGTTTCTTGTACTTATCATCAGGGGTCTGTGCTTGGTCACTCTAGCCGGGATGCCAGCGATATTACAGCAGGTATTCTGCTGTACACCACGGAAGCATGCTCGCATTGATATCAGCGGCATGCCTCACTCCGGGACTCTGAGTCATTATAAACAACTAACTCTTCCCCCCGTCCTCGGCAGCGTTCTGCAGATCAGCCAATCCCACTCACTCCCCCGGAATTCGTGACGCCTGTCCATGTGACTCCTGGCCATCAGCTGACAACCAGGAATCAACATCGACCGCATCGAGCCGAACGCGCAGGCGCAGTGGAGAACGCAGACGCGTCACCCATACTGCACAAGAATAACCCTAAGTTGAGGAAGGAGTCCAGCGATATTCAGGTAATGGATAGATATTGCGGATCAGCTCAGGCCCGCAACTGGACAGCCATAAATAAACCACCTAACCAAAAAAGTACATATTGTATAGATAATTGAATAATGTAATGTCTACCACACTTATCAATTTTTAAAAATCTCTTGAAAGGGACCATGTCTATTTAACCTCGACTAGAAAAGATGTATTTTAAAATTGGACATAAACATATATAAACATAAGACCGCATGACACAATGACCACAGGTCAGGCAGCCATGATGAAAGTATCCTATTTAGATAAAACAGGCATAATTGGTCTGCTCATTTAGACCATCTGGTTGTACACATGACAATCTATAGATCCACTGGGCTTCTTTTCGCAGAATGAGGTTATCCCAGTCGTCCGTCCGTCCCCCCCCCCCCCCCCGTTTGGTAGGCCTCATAAGTTCAATAGCCTGAAATTTTAAACATTCTGCTCTACCCTGGTGTTTGGCATGTACGTGCCTGGATATAGAAGTGTCTCTTGAGTGAACAATGTCCCCAACATGCTCTCGAATCCGGCGCCTAAACTGACGTATCGTTTTACCCACATAGTTCAGGGGGCATGGACATGTGATCAAATAAACCACCCCTGCTGTTTTGCAATTAACAAAATCTCGGATATCATACTCCACCTTAGTGGTAACACTTTGAAATTTGTTTCCTCTCTGAATGAAATCACAAGATTTGCAACTGCCACATCTATGTGTACCCGGTATCTGTCTATCCAACCATGTGCCTTTAGGTGTGATGGGGTCAAAACAACTCTGCATGACCCTATCCCTAATGTTTTTGCCTCTGCGGAAAGTGACTGAGGGCCATTGTGTGATCTGATCTGCCAAATCTGTATCAGCACTGAGAATGCGCCAGTACCTTTTCAAGATTTGCATAATTTCACTTTGTTTGGAGTCATAAGTGTCTATGAGTCTAGTAACTCTTTCTTCCTTCCGTTGTCTAGGGACAAGAAGACTTTGCCTATCTGCATCTCTCGCTCCCTCATAGGCCTTCCTGATTACTCCCATAGGAAAACCTCTATCCTTCAGTCTACCCGTGAGCTCTTGCGCCTGTCTTTCAAAGTCATCCATCGAGCTACAGTTCCGGTGTACTCGCATGAACTGGCCCTTGGGAATACCACGCTTGAGGGGATAAGGGTGGCAGCTATTCCATTGAAGGAAACTGTTGGTTGCTGTTTCCTTGCGGTGTACTTTAGTGCAAATTGTACCTTCCGCTATTTTGGTGATTTTAAGATCTAGAAAGGACAATTCCTGATTACTGATCTCGCTTGTAAACCTTAGCCCCAGAGCATTGATATTGAGGGCTGCTACAAAGCTGTTGAATTCCTCCACTGTTGAATTCCAGAACAGTAACACGTCATCGATATATCTGATTCAGATCCCTATCGATGAAGTCCACTTCGCAAACCTATCCCCAAAAACAATAGTCTCCTCCCACCAGCCAAGAAATAAGTTTGCATAGGTGGGAGCAGTAGGACTCCCCATTGCAGTACCACATTGCTGGTGAAAGATCCTATCTTCAAAAATGAACACATTTTTCTCCAGCACAAAATGTAGTAACTGTAAGACAAGCTGATTATGAGCCGTATATTGAGTACCCCTGGATCTGAGGAAATATTCAACCGGAATAGAAGACTATAGGGCCTCTACATCTAGACTAGCCAACAGTGTTATGATCCAGTGTGATGCCCTCAATTTGTTTAAGGACATCCATAGTATCACGTACATATGATGTAAGACCCAATGCAAACGGACGCAACACCTGATCTATATATGTGCTCACGTTCTGGGTTGTTTATAATGACTCAGAGTCCCGGAGTGAGGCATGCCGCTGATATCAATGCGAGCATGCTTCCGTGGTGTACAGCAGAATACCTGCTGTTTGAATTAATATCGCTGGCATCCCGGCCAGAGTGACCAAGCACAGACCCCTGATGATAAGTACAAGAAACGCGTAGGGTCGGGTTAATGAGGAATTGTAGCATTGGGGACAGTGTGAATTTTTGTATCCTTTAGCACTAGGAGTTTCAGGTGCGGTTATCGCGGGCTCTAGTGTGTCTCAAGGTTTATACTACTGTTATGCCCATGGTTATGTGCTGATTCCGGTTTGATATCTTTCACAAACATACTGAGTCATAGAGGGTTCGCAATGGTATCAGGACTCAGTAGTTACTGTTTAATACGTTTTTAATACACACGGTGGGGCTTTATCACAGTGGTGATTGTACCCCTGTTTTTAGAGAGTTATCTAAATAAAGTTATATTTTACAAAAGTATGTTATGCATTTTATTTTTATTTTTATTCCTTTTGGTTAGTTATGTGAAGGTGGACATAGCTGCCAACAGCATATCAAGACAATTGCAATAGTCAGGTTGTTTGCTTTCATGAATATATAGGGTTTGTACTCACTTTTTATGGTGTGTAATCCCTGAATTTTATAGGTTACTTTTTTTTTACAGTATGTTATGAAGATATGTGCATGTAGACATAGGCACAAGTGGTATGTATGAAATACCAATACGGAGAAAAACCACGATCACAGAGGGAATCCGGTTTGTAACATATATCATATATGGGGGGAGGGCATATTTGCCCTATCTACACATGGTATAAGCGGTGAGAAACTCACTATATTGAAATAAGACTGCTTTTTTTTTTTTAGGTTATTAAGTCACCAATGAAATATAAAAAGAATACATTTTATTAAATAAAAAACAGTGTGATAGATGGATACCAGGCAGTATTGAGTTAAATGGACATAAATGCTAAATGAACCATACCATACCACAATTGTTAAATCAATTCATCAGTGTTTAAAAATGAGGAGAAATAGAAGCAGTGTATACACATTCACCATACTGTTCCCATTTAATGGTTTACATGGTGTAATCCCGCTGTTAACCAGAATATTGCTGCCCAATGAAACCACTACTAAAGTGCATGTTACACATGGTGCATCATAGCATCTTACCCAGAAGTGTACAGGAGCTGCCTGGCGTCACCCCGACGTGTGTTTCGGCCAGAAGCTTTTGTCTGGGGGTGGTGCCAGAGTCCAGGAGAAGCATTTAAATGTCAGCCAGCCAGTAGAATCACAAACTGCAGCAAACAAATTAGACTGACACAGGCTGTTGTCAGACGCCATGCGCACCCGTGCAGATCCAGGAAGCCAACGATTATGTCAAACAAAGCGACGTGTTGACATCGCGTGCCCGGCACACCAACTGACAGTGGAGGCCAGAGCCGAAGAGTGTGCATTCGTCAACCCCTCCTCCCCGAGAGCGCAGCACAATAGCATTGAGCAGCTCACTCCGGAGGGGGGGTTACAGCTGGCCAATGAAATGTGAACCTTCGCTGTGTCAGTCAGATGCACCACTATTGAGATGCCATATATCCAGGGGCGTAACTAGGAAAGACTGGGCCCCATAGCAAACTCTTGACTGGGGCCCCCCAGGTTCCACAAGCAGCCCCCCTTATAGATAGTGCCCCCTGTAGACAGTGCTATACAGCCCTGCCTATAGACTCACACCCCACTTGTAGTTAGCACCACCTCCCCCTCTAGATAGTGGCATAAAGCCCCCATGTATATAGCGCTATACAGCTCCCACTATATATAGTGCCACACAGACCCCCTCCCTTGTATATAGTGCCACACCGACCCCCCCTTAGTAGATCGTGCCACACAGACCCCTGTAGATTGCGCCACACACAGCTCTCTGTAGATAGAGCCACAGCCCTCCCCTTGTAAATAGTGCCATACAGACCCCCTAGTAGATAGGTCCACACAGCCCCTTGTGTATAGTGCCACACCGCTCCCCCTTGTGTATAGTGCCACACCGCTCCCCCTTGTGTATAGTGCCACACCGCTCCCCCTTGTGTATAGTGCCACACAGCTCCCCCTTGTGTATAGTGCCACACAGCTCCCCCTTGTGTATAGTGCCACACAGCTCCCCCTTGTGTATAGTGCCACACAGCCCCTCCCCTTGTGTATTGTGCCACAAGGCAATGGCGCATCAGAGAAAGTTGTATCAGCCAGGGGTATGTCAATCAAACATGGAAAGTTTGGTTTGGAGGCAGGACTATGTGACTCTTCAGGATAGCGACACCGCACCATGACCCTTTAATGAGTAATTAGCATATAGTGTGCCCCGTTTTAAAAGTGGATTTTAAAGATTTTGCTGAATCTGAAAAAAACATACATTTGGAAATATTGTCCGGTCATGTATTACAGCGTGGTGGCGGTTCAAGGGGGTTAAAACTACCAGACACGTTCCCATGAAATACACAATGAATTGAGAACAATTCCATCTGCCCTGCAATTTTGTTGTTATAAATATATTCTATATAATTACAGCTCCAGAACCAAGCTCTGACATATACGGCTCCAGAACCAAGCTTAATACATATATACATCCTCAGAACCGAGCTCAGTACATATATACAGCACCAGAACTGAGCTCCGTACATAAATACAGCTCTAGAACCAAGTTCTGACATACACCGCACCAGAACCAATCTCAGTACATAAATACAGCACTAGAACCAAGCTCATGCATATATACATCCTCAGAACCAAGCTCAGTACATATATACAGCCCCGGAACCAAGCTCAGTACATATATACAACACCAGAACAAATAAAGCTCAATTTAGTGCAACCCCTGCCGTATAGGTTTGTACGGTGTAGAACTGCAGGTCCCAGCATGGCCCGAACAATGGTAAGGATATGCTGGGAGATGCTGTTTCACAAAAAAAAAATCATACCGCCCATCATCTCGCTGCAGATCATACAGCGACTACAGTGCTGATTAGAGGCAGAATAAACATTTACATTAAGTGACTCACCGGTGACTTCTCAGATTCTAGTTCTGTTCTTCTCCCTCCGGTCCAGAGCTCTATGATGGGTTTCTACCGGCTACGACACATTTCTGCAGTTTTCCGCTCAGATGTCTTCAACTTCACACTTTTAAAACATTTCTGCACCTATAAACTAAGTTAAAATTCTCGACACCTCTAAATATAATAAAGCGCCATACACTGCACCTCTAACTATAATAGTGCCATACACTGTGTCCCTGATTATAATCGTACCATACACTGTGTCCCTGATTATAATAGTACCATACACTGTCCCACACACACACACACACACACCATGCTCCCTGTAGATAGTGCCCCCATAGCCCCCTGTAGATAGTGACCCCCATAGAGCCTCTGTAGATAGTGACCTACATAGAAGCCCCTGTAGATAGTGCCCCACATACAGCTTTCTAGATAGTGCCCACATATGGACTCCAGAGCTGCAAGGCTAAACTGAGCCACCGTGCTGCCCTACATATAGCTGCCCCTATAGATAGTGCCTCACATATAGCCCACCCCTGTAGACCATGCCCTACATATAGCCCCCCTGTAGATAGTGCCCCACAGGTAACCCACCCCTGTATATAGTGTCCTACATATAGCCCACCCCATAGATAGTGCCCTACAAATAGCTCCCCTATAGATGGTGCTCTAAATATGGCCCACCCCTGTATATAGTGTCCCACATATAGCTCCCCCTGTATATAGTGCCCCACATATAGACCTCCCTGTATGTAGTGGCCCACATATAGACCCCCCTGTATATAGTGCCCCACATAAAGACCCCCCCCCCCCTGTAGATAATGGCACTCAGTTTTATTAGAAAAAAACGTCACATATTCACATGATCCCGTTCCCGCGCCGTCCGGTGGCAATGCAGATCTGCTCTCTTCTGAGCAGGTCTGCTGGAGCTGAATGACGCGTCGTTCAAATGCGCTGATTGGCAGGGCAGAATGCCTTGTCCCGTCAATCAGCGCCTTTCAAGCACGGTAGTTACACCACTGCGTATATCTGAATGCAATCTATATTTTGGTTCAGTGTGACATTATTAGCGGTGGATGAACCTACAATTATATCAGTAGTGGGGGAGCCTAGATTAACGTAGCAAATATTAATAGCATTTAGTATAATAATCGGCAAAAATTACGGATTCTACAATTTGTTTAAAACTCCACATCTTAAAGTGTCCCTGTCCTCTCCCTATTCACAAAGCAAAAAAACACAAATACAGAAAAAAATATGATGAAAAACTGGTGTGATGAAAAAATGACAAACTTAAAAATAGATAAAAAATAATATAGATCTATATAAAAATATAATTAATAAAAATTCTTGGTATTTGAAACCTACTTAAAAAGTAGCATGTGCGGGGGGCATGGCTTGGCTGTGGAGAGAGATGGATGCCTGATAAACGAGCTCCTGCACCAAGCGACATAAAGCGAAGGCTGACTGCCTTATACCCTCCACCCGCATAGTGTGCACTTGAAACCTGGAGATGCCGAGGAAGAGACGTCCGGTCCCCAAACCGTTGACTCACCGACTTTTACCCCCTCATACCGCTGGAGGACGGGGATGCTGCAGACACTGCAGAAGCAGGCTCCCAAGCCGGATCACTTACCTCGGTCCCGCCGCCGGCAGTTAGATCAGAGCTGACGACGCACAAACGGCGCAGCTCAGACCCGGTGGGGACTTTGAATTCACCCCTGTTGAAGGGGAACTTCCCGGTAGCGAGTTCCGGGTCGCACCATGAGGACGCCGACACCCGCTCTATACGCTCCGCTCCACATGGGCCTGCTGTTTCGGCGCCATCTTCTCCTTCAGGCAGGAGCCCTGGCTCACAGAGAAGCAACTGGGCCAGCTCTGCTCAGCCCTCAGATGGGGTAAGACACTCTTCCTTCACTGCAGCTGTTACACCTCAGACACCTCTAGAGGCCTCATGTGATGTGTTGGGTAGTTTACCGTCCTCTGCAAATCCAGTTACTGAACTGATGTTAAAGAATATGTTATTAGCCTTACAGCAATCCCTGCATGCAGGAATGGCAAGCCTTATTAACCCTCTGTGCAAGAGGTGGAACACAGAGTACAACACCTAGAACACAAAATGGGTGAAGTCACATCATCTCATAACGAATTAATCGATGCACATTACGATATGGCGGATGACTTAGCCCAAGTCAAGGCCAAAATGGCGGACATGGACGACAGATCGAGGCGTAATAACGTCAAGTTTAGGGGCATCCCCGAAGACGTTAACCCTCAAGACCTCAATGCATTTGCGCAAGATTTTATAAAAAACATGCTACCCGGGTGCTCACAAAGGGACTTGATCATTGACCGAATACATCGTCTCCCTAGGCCCAAACACCTTGCTGAAGATGTCCCACGAGATGTCATTGCGCGCATTCAATTTTTTGATGTCAAAGAATGTTTGATGCAGGCCACTAGGAGAAAGGATCAGCTACCAGCTCGGTACAGTAATATCTCGGTCTTCACAGACCTGTCGGCCGCAACTTTGCAACTGAGAAGAAATTTGGCACCCATCACGGCAGCGCTTAGGGAAAATCAAATAATGTATCGATGGGGGTTCCCGGTGAAGCTTTTGATGAAGCGACACAACAATATGCATGTCATTGGAACTCTGGAAGAAGGCCTGCAGTTGTTACAACAGTGGAACATGAAGATCCATCTCCCGACCACATCAGGGACAAACCCTCCACGTCATCTGTTGGCTGATTGGCGACAGGTCTCCCGGAAAACCCGCAAGCACAATTAACGGGGTTTGAATGCCGTTTGGAAAGGGCTCAGCATGGCCAAAATTGGTGCACAGGACATCCATCTTGGATTCCACTTCACAATGACTGTTTTCCCCTATGTACACGTATGTTTGGCAGCCTTGGCTGCTGTTTTGTTCTCGGTTATGTATGATTTATGTGTTGGAAACTATGCTTCATATATGACTAAGTCTTGCATTGTACCTTTGGGCAGATTGTATGTTCTTTTGAAACTACTAATCCTAATCTTGATTTTTTCCCCCTTATCTAAACATGGGTCAAAGGATTCATAAACGGCCCTTTCCCTGGATCTGTTGGTATACGATTCCGGTCGGTAGGTCGGGGCTCAAGATGTCGGGGCGTGGGAGGAGTCCTAGCATGTTGATTTCAATGTACAAATGCCGCTTAAATTAGTATCTTTAAATGTGAATGGGTTGAATACCCCTCAAAAACGTAATTATATGTGGAAAGAGGCCAAATCACAGGCCTGCGATATCCTGTGTATACAAGAAACGCACCTCATTGCTAAAGACGCACACCGAGTTAAGTGCCCTGCTTTCCCGCATGTCTTTCATTCACACTTCCACAATAAATCTAAAGGGGTAATGATTGCGGTTAGGAACACTGTAGCATTCCACTTGGTCCACGTCCAGATAGATCCTAACGGTCGCTACATTGTGTTGGTGTGCCTCATTAACAACTTAAAAACTACTCTAGTTAACCTATTTGCCCCTAATACGCGGCAGTTGAGTTTCATGCATAAAGTATTTAGAGCCCTAAACAAACACAAAGATGGCAAGGTAATTGTATATGGTGATGGATGTAACTTTGGATTCCACCTCAAGTGATAGATTGGGACAACCCCTTTTAAAAACCTTAATCCAGCGGGAAGACCTGTATGACAGTTGGAGAATACAACATGGCACAGAACGGGACTATACGTTCTATTCTAGTCCACACAACTGTTATTCTAGGCTAGACATGTTCCTTACTGACAAGAACTCCTTGCTCCGTCTAGTGAATTGTACGATTGAAGGGATTACTTGGTCAGATCATGCAGCCATAACCCTCACATTACAAGAACACAATACTGCTAATAACGCCTTTGTCTGGAGATGTAATCCATATCTTCTTGCTCACTCTAAATATAAACAGGACATTTTGAGGGACCTGAAAGAATACTTTAGGAGTAATGATATGGGAGATGTACAGGATAGCATATTGTGGAATGCACATAAAGCATACATTCGTGGGTCCTTAATCCGTATGGGACATAGCGAAGGGAAGCAAAGGGCAGCCATAATTACTGATCTCACGAAGCGATTGTACGCATTGGAGGTGTTAAAAAAGACCCTGCCTTCAGCCCAACAAGCTGAGAACCTACGTAGCGTCCGTCAAGAATTTACGTCTAGCGATGGTCTCTGAATATGAGAAATCACTGCGCAAAACTAAAATTCGTTACTATTCACAAAATAACAAAGCCGGCAAATTATTAGCTTCCCGCCTTAAACAACAGAGGCAAAAAACGAAAATCCCCTTTTTACTTGATCCTAACTCGCGGGCCCATATTGAACATCCGTTACAAATTGCTCACCAATTTAAGATCTTCTACGAATCCTTGTACAATCTAAAATCAGACCCATTTGTTTCACACCCTACCATGGAGGACATTCAAACCTTCTTACAGGACATTCCCTTATCTAAACTCTCGGAGTATCAGGTGCAGAGTCTGAATGCCCCATTTTCTGACACTGAAGTACAAAAAGTTATCCTTAAACTAGCCCCGGACAAAGCACCTGGGCCGGATGGCCTCACGAATGCATATTATAAAGCTTTTAGAGAGACCCTCACCCCATACCTATGCAAACTATTTCAATCGGCACAATTGTCTGGTTCTTTCCCCAAAGAGAACCAAGAGGCTTTAATAATCACACTTCCAAAACCTGGGAAAACCACTGATCAACCCCAAAATTTTAGGCCAATCTCCTTACTTAACATTGACCTGAAAATTTATGCCTCCACCCTTGCCAACAGACTGGCCCCCCTATTACCTCTCCTCATAGCAGACAACCAGACTGGCTTTATAAAGGGGAGACAAGGCTCTGATAACACGGGTTGTGGGGTTGCTACACCACATTGAACAGCACCAGATCCCTTCTGTATTGCTTGCATTGGACGCTGAAAAAGCCTTCGATCGTATTTCCTGGTCCTATGCCTTTGCAACACTACAGAAAATGGGGTTTTCGGGGACTATAATGGCGGCTATTCAGGCTCTGTATTCAGACCCCTCTGCAAAAATCTATACTAACGGGGTTTTGTCCCAGGACTTTAAAATTACCAATGGCACTAGACAAGGGTGCCCTCTGTCGCCCCTCTTATTTGTTCTCTCTATGGAACCGTTAGCTCAACTTCTCAGATTACACCAGGAAGTCCAAGGTATTAAAATAGGATCAAAAACTCACACCATATCACTCTATGCAGATGATGTAATTCTATCATTATCTAACCCAGAGACCTCCTTAGAAGCGGTGATGGATAGCTTACAACACTTCAGCAGGGTCTCTTTGTACAAACTTAATACTTCAAAATCTCAGATCCTCCCCTTGAATATCTCTTAGTCTTCCCTGCACTTTCTGAAGTCCAGATATAATTTTGTATGGAACATGAAGGAGATAACATATTTGGGTCTGCGTTTGACTAAACATCATAAAGATTTATTTGAAGCAAATTATATACCTATTAACAAGGTGATCCAGGCGGATATTGATAGAATGCTGAAGGTGGAGGTCTCTTGGTTGGGTAGAATAGCGCCATTTAAGATGATGGTTCTACCAAAACTTTTGTACCTTTTCAGGACTCTCCCTATTGCGATCCCTGCCTCATACTTTAAACGCACCCAACGCCTATTAATGTCCTTTATTTGGGAGAAGAAGAGACCGAGAATTGCCACGCAAGTCATGTATAAAACTCAGGCCTCGGGGGGCTTGGGCGTTCCTCACTTATATAGCTATTATGTGACAACGTTAACCACACAAGCCATACACTGGTGGAGAGAAGACCTTTCGAAGCGTCATATATAGGCTCAAAACACCTGAAGGCCTTATAATACTTACCACTAGCAGGCTTACCACTTCCAGGGGGAATGTCCCCTCTCACCAAAGCAACTGTGAATTGTTGGGCGCATATGCACACTAAAGCTTCTGACATATTAGACATACCTAGATCATATATTCCGATAGATTTTCTAGAATTCGCAAATGTAGATTTAGATCTAGGTAAATGGAAAGTACACGGCATCAAGACGTGTGAACAATTGTTTCATGAGGAAACATTTATGAGCTTTGTTGACCTGACCAAGTCCTCTTCTCTCCCACAAAATGAATTATTCAGGTATATCAGGGTTAAACATTTCATCCAGAGTCATGTAGGCCTTCGGTTCCAGGGGAACTTATTACTAGTGAACAGCTTCAATAAAGGTACAAAGGGCTTAAAACATTTATACTGCTCAATGTCTTCCCACTCGGTCTTTGAAAAAACGAACCCGATAGTTGCTTGGGAAAGGGAGTTGGAGACCTCTTTCACACAAGTCCATTGGTCTCGGGCCCTGACTTGGATACATCGCTCAAGTTTCTCATTTGGAAGCTGCAAATAAAACTTTGTTTAGGTAGTATTACACCCCGGACCGCTTACATAAAATGTACCCCGCTTCTAGCGCATTATGTTGGCGGAACTGTGGTCACAGGGGGTTCACTTACCCATATACTGTGGGCCTGTCCCATTATTCAACAATATTGGGTGGGAGTGTACAAACTAATGGAAGATGTATTCTCCATGAGCTTACCTCGCTCGCCACATACGTCCTTGCTATTCCTAGACTTAGATAATATTTCCTGGAAAAACAGGAGACTTGCCTGCAAAATCCTAGTAATGGCTAAATTAGTGATAACAAGATACTGGTAAAAACCTGAAGACCCTCCTGTACCAGAACTCATTGCATTGATCAATACCACTTTTATGTATGAAAGAGCAATTTCTCAATCCTCTCTTTTAACGTTCATTGGGCTGTGTGGGTCGGATCATCTTTCTGTACATGTCCCTCATAAACAAAACATAATTTAGACAATCTGTTCAGGGTAAATCGACTAGTAAATCGACTAGTTTATCGACTAGTATTTCCTTGGTTATTTATTGTTTTCTTTTTTCTGTTTCGGTTATTGTTACCACTGCTGTGGCCATATTCTGCTCGGATCTGTCGTTATTGAGATCTGAAGGGGTTTTGAGGTTGATTGGTTCACTGTGATACGTCTAGTCCATATGCTTATGGGTCGTTTTGCAGTGGACCTATATTATTCTCATACTCTGCATTGAATTATTGTATGTTATACAAGATTATATTCCGAACCCCTGTACAACTATATTTGTGACTTGACAAGACAGACTGGCAGTGATGGCTTGTTGTACTGTTATATTGTTTTATATGTCTGAAAAACTTCAATAAAAAACTATTTGAATTAAAAAGTAGCATGTGCTAGAAGGCACATGCTGAAAGATTAAGTACAGACTGAGGGGGTATGTGAACTGTGAAGAATATAATTATGTATATAGTTTCTTATTGTTTGTTAAATGTGTATCTGTGTATGACCAATATGGAAGAAAGTGCGTAATCTAAATATATCAGGGCATCTTCCAAAGCTTCCCTGTTTTGTAAAGGTGGCGCGCAAAAGGTGACCTCTAAAAGGATGTACAAATGTACATCTGACTAAACTAAATCGGATGCATATAAATTAAATCAGTGTAACGTTCACACGACCTATTTTCAGACGCAAACGAGGCGTATTATGCCTCGTTTTACGTCTGAAAATAGGGCTACAATACGTCGGCAAACATCTGCCCATTCATTTGAATGGGTTTGCCGACGTACTGTGCAGACAACCTGTCATTTACGCGTCATCGTTTGACAGCTGTCAAACGACGACACGTAAAAATACAGCCTCGTCAAAAGAAGTGCAGGGCACTTCTTTCAGATGTAATTTGAGCCGTTCTTCATTGAACTCAATGAAGCACAGCTCAAAATTTACAGCTGTCAGAGAAGCCTTGCAAAATGCGAGGCGGCGCAATTACGACTGAAACGAGGCAGCTGTTTTCTCCTGAAAACAGTCTGTCTTTTCAGACGTAAATGCCTGCTATCGTGTGCACATACCCAAACAAGAAATATTGCACAGTGTGCCTGATGTATCAGTACAAGCCCAAATACACAGTGTAAAAGCATTTAAATATATAAAAGTGAAGAAACAAGCGATGGGCACAGAATCATGTGACCCAAAAAAAAGTAAGTGGTATATATGTACTCTGCACATATTTAAGTTTCATTTTTAGAATGTGTGCTGTATCTAATTTTGTCCTTGGGGCACACTTTAAGCCACAAATATAAATTTTTATGAAAAAGGGGGGGGGTTATCCAACTAGGTAACAAGCTGAGGAGGAGTCTCCTCCGCTATACTGCCATTCTACTGCAGATACTCTGCTCCTTTCTTGACAAGCAGGGAAGACAGCTATTTATATTGGTAACTCTGAAGTGAACAGAGGATGTAGAGACCTGGCTATGGGGAGAGTGACTGAGCAATGCGTGTCCACTAGCACTCGGCTCATTAAGGACGTGCAGATTGCTATACAGTTTAGACACCAGGTGGTGCCATACTATGTAAGCGAATATCATAACTTTTCACTGGATTGTTTTTTTTAACTGCATGTAAGGCTCTTTTTACTCTGCGTTTTGCAGTGTCCACCAAGATTCCCACTGGGAGGATTCCCTGAAGGAAACCTCCAACATATAATTTAACCTATAGGTTATCATGTTAAAAAAGAAAAAAAAACATATATACCGGGCAGTATATATTTATTTTATTTTTTTACTGGATGCCTCTGTATGTTTTACTATTTTTGGACAAAAAAAACACTCTTTATGGAATAAGCCTCCTGCCTCTCAAACCTCTTGCAGCGGTCTTTGGCTGAATATTCACGATCACACCTGCTAGTAATGACTTGGACACACACTTGTCTGGACATGCATCAGTTTTGATTTGTCACACGTTTACATTTACGGTTTCACATACATATTAAGGTAGACATACTTGACCTAAATAACCCCTGATATGTCTGATTAATTGTATCACAAATCTAAAATAAAAAACACCTATATCCAGTGCATATTGCATGCTTATTTTCTGTATCCGCACAGGAAGTTTTACAGAAGGCTTGTCCTATAATGTGCGAAAATGTTACAATTATGATTTGTAATGATGAGATGTTTGCACATAGTATTCGTGGATATGTGAGGATAAATCATTTATTAGATGAACGTCATTCACACTTACAAATATGTCCTGTTGTCTTATACCCCTAAAATACTTTATTTAACTCCTGTACACCTCTCCTCATTAAAAAGGCATCCCTTGGGACATGCCCGTATGCAAGCTGAATAGATGCACAGTGACAGCACTTCAAGCCGTGGTAGGTTAAATTCCTCATTACAAGGCGCACCATCGGAAATTCACCTCGCTCTACACGCCTTACGTGCAGTGGAGCCCTCACACTCCGTGGTGAGACTCTCTGGTAATGCCATCTGGCCGTCTTGACCGTCCAGAACGAAGGGCCTGGCAGCACATTTTAAGGAAGCGCCGACTCTCCTAATGCAGTACGAGACCACACGATCCCCTCTGCAAGACTCCTGACTCTCATCCCTGGACATCTCCCCTGTTAGGCACAGGCAATGATTAAGATTCTCTAACCTTGCAAACCGGTTGCTGCAGTTCCATGCCCAGAAGAAGCTGGGCAAGACCGGCTAAAATCACCCATGACCTCACCAAGAAAATTAGGAACATGGGCACTGGCATGGTTTTCGAAGGAATAACGTATGGAAGCAACAGATGCGTCCCACTTCTCGCTCCAACAAAACGTACTTGGTTTGGGAAGAAAAATTGCAACTCCAGAACAAGCTGAAGGACTTTGAGAACAGGGCCAAATGTTGTATAAGGGGACTACCCGAGCACATCGTTGACCTGCAAGCCACAGTAACTGCACTATTCCAAGAACATGCCCCTAATATCTCAGTGGAGCGCCTTGAAATTGGCAGGATTTACCTAGTCTTAATGGCTAAGAAAGTTAAAGGACCCTCTTTTCACGTGACATTAGAAAGTTAAATTTCTACAGACGTTACAGTACTACGGCCGGCAATGCCAAATCCTTGTTTGTCACATACCAACTATTTCCTGCCCTGGCTCCCTACACTATAGCCAAGAGACGTGCAGTGATGCCCTATCTAAAAATTCTGTAGAGGAAGAACATAAAGTACAGGTGTTGAGACATAGGCACCCTTAACCTTACCCCACAATGCTTACTCCTGTGCTGCATTTGAAGGTTCCTTGTTCCCCCTGCTTCAGTGTTGTAAACTGTGGACAGCAGCCGCCATCCCACCATAGCTCTCAAGATAGTGGCGGTCATGTGACTTACATGACAACTCTGGATGCCTGCAGCATGCACAGATACAGGATAATACTGCTGCCTGTATCTGTGCATGCACTGGATGTATTCATGCACTGGACTGGACGCGTGCCAGTGCACTGGACATATTCATGCGCTGGACGTGTGTTTGAGACACAGGCACCCTTAAACTAGCTCCCCCTGCTTCAGTTGTGTAAACTGTGGACAGCGGCAGTGATTCCATCCATAGCTCTCAAAATGGCGGCAGTAATGTGATCTACATACATGGCTGCCTTCAGCATGCACAGATACAGGAGATTCTACTGCCTGTATCTGCATGCACCGGACATATTCAGTCAAGGTTCAATGCATGCGCAAATACAGGAAATTCTGCTGCCTGTATATGCGCTTAATGTATTTATTACTAACGCAGAAGAGAGGGCAGCCAACCAGGCAGTCATGTGGGCAAATGACATGACCGCCTGTATCTTGAGCTATGGACGGTATCACTGCTGCCGTCTAACATTTATACCTCTGCACCAGGGAGAACAGGGGACCTTTAAATGTAGCATGGGGTAAGCAATGGTAATAGTTAAGGGTGCCTGTGTCAAAACACAGCAGTTTAGGCTATTTTAGAAAGTGGCCGATCTCCTTTTTTCTATGCGGATACGGTTCACACCATAAAGGAGATGACAAAGTACTTCTCAAAACTTCAACTGAAAGACGCCGCATACAGTGCCCCTTCAAGCCGATCACCTCCTCCAGAGGACCCAACCCATGGCAGACCTAGTACCTCACAGCCTATAGACACCCTCCCAGCTCAACATGCAGCAACTTCATCCGAATATGTGCCCTGACTCTTTGCTGGACTTTCTACATTGCCCATCTGTATCTGTTCCGCTGTTTTGGATAAGCTTCAGCCATGATTAAGGACGCTCGCAGCGTCTGAAACGCGTAGGCTTTCAACCATCATCACAATTTTTCCTTACACTACCAGGATGTCACGCTGTGTACCCAGATCCTGATTTTAACCAGCCAAATTACTGGCCCATTAAACTTGGAAAATCCTTTCCATTCTATCTTATTTTTCGTGCTGGATCCAACCCTGCTTTTCCTTATTCCATTCATACTTTTTCCATGAGTTGCCTTATACACCCTTTATTGTTGATGACTAACTTCAAAGAACATTTTTGTTGATTTTTTTTCTTATCCTTTCCCCTCGCACATTGCCACCCTTCTTCATACAAGTCATAGCGCATGTTTTGTATGGGTATATTTTATTTGCCCTACTCCTTTCCATTCGTCCTATGCCGTATGGGTCACTTAAAATCCTATACTGATTGATAGTCTAACACGTCCTCCTTATGCCCTTAACATTAGTACCGCACAACAAAGCATCCCACTATTAATTTACTATTCATGCCAATGTGGTTTGCTTGCAAGATAACTAGTTCCCACTTCCTCCTACCCCGTTAACTTCCCCCTCCTATATCCATTTCTTTCTTACTAATGCTCTAGACAAGACCAGTGGGGGGTGGGGTAACAACGCTGTTCTTTTTTTATATCTAATGCGACAATCGGAGACTCTGAAGGGAGATACGTTATATGGTCAGGCACGATTTAAGATGATCCTGTTACAATAGTGTTATAGTATGCACCCATCGGCTGTCAACCAGTCATTTTTGTTGCAGCTATTTTTATTGCCACCCATTCTCAAGGACTGACTATGGTGTGTGGAGACTCAAATTGTATCCATGACATAAAGCTAGGAAGGTCCACCCACCCTCCTCTTCCCCACATTTTATCCATATCTACTCACCTGGTTTTACTGGTTGGACGTCTGCTTGAAATGTATCCTAACCGCAGTCTACACCCACTTCCAGACTCTATACTGTCTTCAGATTTAATCATACCTTTGTAAAGCCTGAAATTCCTACCCAATTTCTGCACCTCATCAATTCTTACTGTCCCCTGGTCAGACCACAGTCTGATTAGTATCTGCTGATCTTCACTTGCTCCCAAGGCTACATTGGCTTCTTAATTACTCCCTCTTCTACCATGAAGAGGCAGTCATCTACCGGGAATCCACTCTCAAGGAATACTTCTCCCTCAACACCGCCTCTGCCTCTACTCCTATTTCTCTTTGGGAAGCCAATATAGTTGTCCTAGTGGGCCAATGTATACAAGAATCCTCTCAGAAAAAAGTGTACATTTGGAATTAGAGGCAAAGGTGGCCTGGCTTGAGGCAGGATTTAAATCTTCTGCACGTGACTCTTCCCTACGCACCTTTTTCATTCAGGCCAGGACAAAGCTTGACCTTTGCCTCACTGAGCAAGTGGAACGCAAGCTCCACTGATCAGCACAATGCCACTATACCTTGAATAACAAATCCTTTACTCCGTTGGCTCACAGGTTTCTGCAATTCTTCATACCGTTCAGCTTTGTTTATCCTTAAAACTCACTGTAACATCACTACTTCTAATCCAATTCATATCGTTGAGGAATTTAGATACCACCTGTCTAGGGTGTACAATGAACCTTCCCGCCTAATACTTCAAACATTTTGAAATATTTTGGTGCCTTGCCTCTCCCTGCTTTATCCTCCACCTTTTCTAAAACCCTAGGTTTGAATGTGACCGTAGAGGAGTGATCAACTCTTTAAAGGTCAATTCGTGACCAGGTCTAGTTGGCTTTATGGTCAAATATCAAAAAAATTTGCCCTATTCTTACCCCTCACCTCTGTTAATTCTTAACTGCAATTAAATCTCAAAATTCCCCTAATCCAACTACGGTTGGAAGGCAATAATCAATAATTCCAAAACCTGGCAAGGATCCTTTACATTGGGCCAATTATAGGCCTATCTTGCAAATTAATAGAGATATTAAACGCTTTGCCAAGATTTTAGCAATCAGACCTTACCGTGGTCCGGGATTATTGATCGGCAAAGACCAGGTGGGATTTATACCTTGCAGACAGGCTACGGGTGGTGTACGTCGCCCGTCTCACCTGATACATCTATGCCATTCTTGTAAAATACAAGTCACAATGCCATCTCAAGACATACAGAAAGCATTCAACACCATTTTCTGGTCTTACCTGTTAAGAGTATTATGACATTTTCTTGCGGACTTAATCACTTGGGTCAGAGCTCTTTACAGTTCCCCATCAGCCTTTGTACGATACAGTGGCTGCTCATCTTCCCAACTCCCAATTTCTCATCTGAACCCTCCTATTTATCATTGACCTTGAACCGATCTGCATCACGATGAACCCCAATGTTTAGGGCATCAAGCTTGCGTCGGTCCACTACAAGCTACAGCTGTTTGCAGACAACATCCTCCCTACCCTGACATCTCCTGTAACTTTCCTCACCAACCTCTTGGGGAATTTGTCTAGCTTTACACTTCTTTCAGGACTGCAGTCTAGCCATTCTCATGCTTCATACCTGGTGGACCTGTACCAGGGTGGCCAATTATTTTTCCACACTGTTACGGGCTGTTATAGCAACTAAATGCCCCTGGGAAGCCCTTCTTCAAAAAAACATTAAAGGGGTTCCCTGTACTAAGCATAAGCGAATCCATTTCTTAATTCTAGCTGCAATGAAGATGATAGCTAGATCCTTGAAAGAGCCCATCCGCCGCCTCTCAGAATTTATGGTTTGAATACAAAATTACATGTATAATGTGAAGGTAACGGCAGGCTCAAGGGGCACCCATGGATAGCATATGCGTCTCCCCACTACAGAGGTCTAAGTCCCCCCCACCTCTAGGAGACTAGTTATCCCACTACCTGATCCTGATTCACCTAGCTATACTGTACATACACCCACTAGGCTGAACATTTTCTGATAATTGGCCAACCAGTGAGGCCCCCCCCCCCCCCCCCATCTGACCTTGTTTTTATTTTTCCTCTTGTGTTTTCATGCTAGTGGGCCTTTTGCCCATCTGTTTGATATCAAGATGTTATTGTTTTGCCTTGATTTCACTCTTTTGGCAAGTGTTTCTTGTCATCTGTAGGCAATACAGTTATAACTACCTGTAACAAAATAGACGCCACTTCACATTTGTTTGTACTAATATTGTTTATTTGAAAATTAAATAAAACAATATCTTATTGATTTTTTTAAAAGTTGGTATTCATTTTTAAGACTCATACAGGCGCTTCATCCATTGATTCCTATGGGAGTTACGGAAACAGCCACCTCTCCATTGCTTCCCTGCCTTGATGCGCCAGTTCGTGGCCGCCTAACCAGACAGGACAGGGTCTACTGACCCCGTTCTGGAGGTAGAAATTGAAGGAGAGCCTCACACAAATGCGGCGGTCGCCTCACCATGTGGAACAGAGGTATAGATATTTGAGACCTGCATCTATCAGACATTTGTGGTATATCCCTCCCGTGGATATGCCATAATTGTCTTAGAAAATAAGGCAAGTTGAAAGTATTTTTCCCATCTATGTATTTCTTATCTCTTTGTCTTTACCTTTATAAATCACACTGAATAGCCTTTGCTAAGAGGCATCTTTTAGGCCTTATAATACGTGTGATACAGATCTGTCAAATGGCGCCATTATAATTTAAATTTAATTTATAATTTAATCTACTTTTCTTCAGGGTGACTCTGATTTATATTCTGGAAATGTGGCAGTTTTAGAAGGAAACAAATTGGATTCTACATTGCTATTCTCTTCAACCATACTGTTCTAAAATACACTGAGCTTTGGAAACCCTGAATTATCAGAGCGAGAAAAAGTAAAAAAACAAAAACAAATAGCGGAGTTTACTAAATGCTAAAATGTTGTTTGGTGTAAACAATCCTTATAATAAATTGGGTAAGATACACAAGCATTTGCTGTAATAAGTCGCTGCTTTGGAAAAAGTTTACGTATATGATTGTATATATATAAAGGAAAATAAAACACAAAACGGAGACAAGTGAAAAATAACTCCCCATTATGTTTTGTCTGTTTTTTATTTTGTTACATAACTGCATACACAGTATTTTTTGAGAGATTGTATGTGTGTGTCTGGTAAAACCCATAGACACACTCACTAATAATGGTAACTGCTGCTTCACTGTGGAAATGTGTTTAAAAAAAACACACTGTAGATTTGTTCTTCGTTTACTTGAGTAGAGAATAGGGAGATTTACTGACGCAATTGTGCTTGTTCTCTGACCATGAAAATACATGCAAAAGGCATATTTATCAAGGCCAATTGCTACTTTTATCAATAAAAAGTTAATTTGTTGAAGGGGGATGTGACTATCAAGTCATACCAAGTACAACTAATTTCAATACCGTGCTCTCTAGTACCCAACAAACCTGCACCTTGTTGGAATATTTAGATTACGATTCACATAAAACTCCAGTCTGCAAATCTCCCTTATAGTTCCTTGAGAACAATTACTGTGGTAAAGCAATAAAAGGCTATACTTTATTAATGTGCTATAGAACAATGCCCATTTATCACTACTTTACATTTGAACAAAACTCAGTTGTGTTGTTTTGTAACCATGCAGGCAATTGGAGTACGCTGAACTCATTGGTATATTCGTTGAACCAGCCTAAGATGGTGTCATTTGTGACATGGCTTGTAATCACGCTGCAAGTAAATATTCGAAGATGGGTAGATGGAGGCAACATAGGGATGCACAATTCAAGAACATATTGCCTACACCATTACAACCAGCCTGACCAATAAACACTAGGCCAGATTAGTACATGGATTAATGGGATTTTTGCCCAATTATGACTAGCATCTGATAATGCAGAAAGCAAAGTTATCCAGACCAATATTCAACTGTCCAGCCCGTACCCAATGTAGCCTCCGTTTCCTGTCCTTAGCTGACCGGCTACAGCAGGCCTGACTCCTATCTACTTTTATGAGGTTTGATGTGATGTGCTGTGCGTACAGTGATGGTTTTCTACATATCACTGTTTGTAGCTATTGTGTTTTTTTTTTTGTTTTTTTACTTACGGTCCGCTTGAGCTCACACTCATTTAACAAGATGTTTTCGTCTGCAGAACTGCTACTCACTGGATGTTTTATGCCACCTTCTCAGTAAACCCTACAGACTGTTATAAGTGAAAATGTCACTGAGTCACTTTGATCCAACTTCTTCCCCCAATCTTGTGTATAGACGTGATCCAATGGTTCAGTTCAATGCGCCTGATGTATTGGGCTTCAGCTGCGTGATTGGCTGGTAAAATGTTTGCATAAGACCGAGAAGTTTCACTTTGAATGTCTTTACAACTCGGAATAAAAGTTTGAATGTGTTGAAAGTAACATACAAGTCTTGTTTTCATAGAATGTAAACTTTAGTAAGTACAAAGTCCTACATTAAATTAAAAATTATTAAACATGTAAAAGAACGTCATTGGGATGTTTATAAGGCATTTCCTGGACTACACTTAGTAAGTACTTGTTCCATTTGCAATATTATGATGACATTTGGACAAAAAGCCTTTGATGTCATAATCTTGTCATACACTATATATATCAAAAGATTATAATAATTTGGGGTAGTGATTATTTAAAAAAATGTTTTTTAACGGAAACAGATTTTGTTCAGCTGTTAGGAGACCTAGAAGCATGTTTAAATATCACTTCAAACAGAGGCCGCTTCTTAATAATCCATCTCATGTTCTAGTTGTGTTTCTTGTGCACAGCACCATTGCTTACATTCACTAAGTCTTTGTGAAATCCATTCTTCAGTTCTATGCTTGCTGTCGTTCCATTTGCATCTGATTTTGATCGTTTTGCTTTGTAAGTCTAAAGAGAAGAATAAAGTTTACATTGTTAGTGTATCATTTTCTCACATTGTTCAACCTCTTTCCAGTTGTATACAAAAAAAAGCAAGGAAATAATGGGATGTCCCAGATGTGTACGTTAAAGGGTTATTCCCACCATAGACATTTATTGCATATCTGCAGGATATATCATAAATATCTGAAAGTTGCAGGTTCCAGAGGTGAGATCCATACTATATTCATACCTCTGTCCCACCTGGTGAGACGACCTCCACATTTGTGCGAGGCTCTTTCCTTAAATTTATATAGAAGTTATAGCGTGATTGCGCGGCTGTTTCCGTAACTGCTATAGAAATTAACAAAGAACCATAAAACATGCGCAGCCACCTCTCCATTCTTCGCCAGGATGTAGCATTATGTAATGGGGAGAATACAAATAGGTACTAAAACACGTCAGGAGAGCTGACTGTTTCCTTATAACCCCCACCCGGAGGTCGGGTGGAGGAGTATGAAGCGGGCTCACCGACTGAGCCCACTCCATAAAACGAGCGTGTCTGTTGTATGTTACAGCCATCACTTTAGTGTAACAGCGGGATCAATAGCGACTGCGGCATCTAAGCCATTAGAAAGAGGGTGACGGCCCCCTCTGACAGTCCATCAGCCTCCCGCGACGCAATCACAGGGTGTCGATTGTTGTCATGGCAGTCTGGGGGCCTAATGAAGGCCCCCAGGTCTGCCATTTTTGAACTCCGATTAAGCCCTGCCAGGGGAGCATGTCAGAATCCTGATGTACTTGTGCAAGCGATCTAACAAGCGCTGGTTCAATTCCCCTAGGGGGACTAATAAAAAAGCTATACAGTTAAATAAAGGTTTGTTTTAAAAAAAAAAAAAAATTATATATATATTTTTCAAAATTAAATCTTGCAGCACTCCGGTAGAGTGCTACCGGAGTGCTGCAAGATCTCTTTTTGAAAATTGTAATTAGTCCAAGGGATCGGGACTACTTCCTGGGCACCTAGATATATATTTTTCCAGAGTGCTGCTGCTGTCTTCTTTTTTGTATGTATGTATATATATATATATATATATGTTAAAAAAAAAAAAAATTCCCCCAAAAGCAATGTAAAAAGAAAAACAATCACTGCTATCGCCGCGTCCGTACAAGTCTGAGCCATAACAATATAACATTATTTAACCCGCACGGTGAACGCTGTAAAAACCACCAGAATCGCTGTTTTTTGGTCACCTCATCTCCCACAAAAAATTGAATAAAATGTGATCAAGTCTTGTGTACCCCAAAATGGTACCAATAGAAACTAAAGTACGCCCTGCTAAAAATAATCCCTCATACCACTCAATCTACGGTATAATTAAAAAAAAGTTATGGTTCTCCGAATATGGTGACACAAAACTAATTTTATTTTTAACAATTCGTTTTTTCTTTGTAAAAGTAGTAAAACATAAAAAAAAACGATATAAATTTGGTAATACCGTAATTGTATGGACCCGCAGAATAAAGTAAACATGTTGTTTTAACTGCACGGTGAACGCCGTAAAAACGAAACCCAAAAAACAATGGAGGAATCTGTTTTTTATTCCCCCAATTCCACCCAACAAAGAAATGTTTTCTTGTTTCCCAGTACATTATATAGCAGAATAAATGATGTAGTGGGAAAAACAACCCCTCATACGGCTATAACGACAGAAAAATAAAAAAGTTATTGCTTTTGGAACGTAGGGAGAAATAAAAAACGAGTTGAAAAACGGCTGCAGAGAGCAGGAGCTATTGACCCCGTCCAGTGTAATGTATCGGCTATATCACTGCAATTTGATATTGAGACAATTGTTTGTGATTTAGAGGCTATGTTCGCCTTTGCAAACTTTTTTTTTTTGTATTGCTCCAGTGCATCTAAAATCAAAAAACAACTTTGCAATCAGTCTTTATTTAAAATATTTACAATATTGAGCCTACATGTTTCCATAGTTATATTGTGTAGTCTGATCCTGCAGTCCTACTCTTTTCTATCTAGATGTAAATTTTATTGTCATATACATGAGCCTTTCTCAAGCTGTACAACCATATGACAATGTCAATTATAAGTACACCCCCCCCCCCCCATAAGCACATGCTCCTATATAAAGTTATTAGGTTACCTGAGGCTCTGTCACCAGATTTTGCAACCCCTATCTCCTATTGCAGCAGATCGGCGCTGCAATGTAGATCAGAGTAACGTTTTTGTTTTTTTTAAAAACGAGCATTTTTGGCCAAGTTATGACCATTTTTATATTTATGCAAATCAGGCTTTCTAAAGTACAACTGGGCGTGTATTATGTGCGTACATCTGGGCGTTTTTACTTTTAATAGCTGGGCGTTGTGAATGGGAGTGTATGATGCTGACCAATCAGCATCATCCACTTCTCTTCGTTAACACCCAGCTTCTGGCAGTGCAGACACACAGCGTGTTCTCGAGTGATCACGCTGTGACGTCACTCACTTCCTGCCCCAGGTCCTGCATCGTGTCGGACGAGCGAGGACACATCAGCACCAGAGGCTACATTTGATTCTGCAGCAGCATCGGCGTTTGCAGGTAAGTCGATGTAGCCACTTACCTGCAAACGCTGATGCTGCTGCAGAATCAACTGTAGCCTCTGGTGCCGATGTGTCCTCGCTCGTCCGACAGGATGCAGGACCTGGGGCAGGAAGTGAGTGACGTCACAGCGTGATCACTCGAGAACACGCTGTGTGTCTGCACTGCCAGAAGCTGGGTGTTAACGAAGAGAAGTGGATGATGCTGATTCGTCAGCATCATACACTCCCATTCACAACGCCCAGCTATTAAAAGTAAAAACGCCCAGATGTACGCACATAATACACGCCCAGTTGTACTTTTACTTTAAACACGCCCAGTTGTACTTTAGAAAGCCTCATTTGCATAAATATAAAAATGGTCATAACTTGGCCAAAAATGCTCGTTTTTAAAAAAAAAAAAAACATTACTGTTATCTACATTGCAGCGCCGATCTGCTGCAATAGGAGATAGGGGTTGCAAAATCTGGTGACAGAGCCTCTTTAGCTGGGACTGTCCCTCTTGGTCACTACGTCTTTGTCAACCAATCTACTTCCACACCACCAAAATGCTTTATCAAGCATCGCTGGTGAGGTAGCGCAGCTGGGGTAATTGGAGGATCAGTCTGAGTGGCACTTGACTGACCCGATGCATCCCCTACAACCGATCAGTGCTCATTTTCCTCCCTCTGTGACCAATGGGATTAAAATCAAACTTTTTTGTATATGACAATAAAATGTATATCTGGACTGCATGCTGACGTCTGCTGCACAAACTTTTAGATTTGATGAAAAGGGACACCACACAGGATGGACTTGCATCTTCCTGGCAACATTTTTTCTGAACATTGGTGCTGTTCCTGTTTATTTATTTTTACTTCAATTTGTCTAATACATTTGCTTTGTTCGCAAGAATTAGAGGCACTCTGCCTGCACCTTGATATAAAGCAAAACACAAACCTTACGGCAAGAATGGGGTGAACGGTAAAATAACTATTAAAAAAAATAATTTGGGTGTTTCCATGCAATTAACAAAACCCCAGGTGAGGAATAATCCAAACCAAGCATTGAACACTTTTGAATATGAAATATGCTGTCAAAATAGTGTTGGCTGCATTTTTAACCTGAATAACTCACCTTTAGATAGAAGTTTACAAATAATATTACCAATGTAGTCATATAAGAGGACTGGAATATGAGACAGCCAAAAGGAAACCCACAGGGCTTAACTACTGCACTCAGAGTGTGTGAGATGGTGAGCAGGAACTGAATCTGAGAATATCAAACAGAAGACCCATGACTATTTCTGATACAATAAATAACAGTATCTTTGTTATTCAAATTTAAAAAAACAAAAACATTTTTATAAGGTTTATTTGCTGCATAATGTACCGTTATCTTAATGCCCAGAGGATGCCAACATCCAATTATTTATCTCAATACTTTATCATGTAACACCCACTGTTTGTCTTAGATTAAACCATTATTATTGGGTTATTTATTTGCTACAGTGATGTCTGAATAATACTATAACATTGGCATCAGAGGCGTAACTTGAAGCTCCTGGGCCGCAATGCAAAATTGTAACAGTCAGGGCCCCCACCTGCCATGTGCTATTTATAAAACTGGTGTTTACTTACGTGGCAGGAAACTTTAGGCCCCCAAAGGCACCATGGCCTGAGTGCGACTGCTACCTCCACACCTCCTATAGATGCGCCCCTCATTGGCACTATTTTAATAGTCCACAACACTTTTTGTTTTATTTCCCTAAAGGCTAAAGTTTGCTGAACAGAATCGCTGCATCTTATACATTAAAAGAAATAGTAAAATCAATGTTGAAACATGTTGTAAAGCTTGAAAAACGATACGTGAATCTGCGTGGATGATTGAGTACTTAATTACCAATATACTCTTCATAAAATCTGGGGAGCATATATTTATAAAAAAAAATTCATGTTAAATAGGAACTACACTTTCATCAAACTTTTGATATGCATAGAGACATATCAAAAGTTTGGATCGGTGGGAGTCCGAGTGCTGAAAAACCCACCATTGCTAAAATGATGGTGCAGAAGCACTCAGCTGAGCTCCTTCAGCTATGATCAGCGATCATCGTCATCCTGAGAGGGAGCGCAGATCACAGCCGAAGGTACAGGTGAGTGCTTCTACGCCTTCATTTTTGCAATGGTTAAGGTCTCGGCACCCGGACTCCCACCGGTCCAAACTTTTGATATGTTTCTATGACATATCAAAAGGTTGATGAAAGTGTAGTCACTCTTTAAGTCTTTTCTTCAATCGGCGACATTCACATGGCCATATGAATAGTCTATACGGGAGCTGTTAGCTTTGTGCGAAAGTCTGATTTTAACTGTGGCACAAAACTTATGGCCGCATGAATAAAGCCTTTAGGGTTTCTTAAAACACTGTTTTATTGTATGTCCCCTTTTTTTTCCCACCCATTTAAGTCATGGGGGGACGGGACGTTGCAGCAATAAAAATTTCCCAAAACCACAATGAATACGGTAGTGCTTTTTTTAAAACGCCATTCCCTACTATGAGATCTGGTAAAATACTGCAGTTGTAAAGGATCTGCCAGGCACAACTTCTGTGTATACGCCCATAGGTAATCAGTCTGCACCTGAGTCTATGTCTCTGAGACTGACTCCATCTTCCACCACTCAGGATGGCAGGCTTAGGAGTGGGAGAGCCTATCGCAGCCTGGCCAGACGGAGCTAGCTCCCGCCCTCTGTATATTTATACCTGCCTTTCCTGTTCCTCCTTTGCTTGTGATTCTTCTCGTTTGGTTTCCTGGCCCTGCTACAGCTTCTAACTATTTGATCCTGCCCCATACTGACCCTGGCTTACTGACTACTCTCCTGCTTTGCGTTTGGTACCTCGTTCTCTCCTGGTTTGACTCGGCTCGTTCACCACTCTGTTGCTCACGGTGTTGCCGTGGGCAACTGCCCCTTTTCCCTTAGCGTTGTGTACCCTTGTCTGTTTGTCTCGTGCACTTACTGAGCGTAGGGACCGCCGCCCAATTGTACCCTGTCGCCTAGGGCGGGTCGTGGCGGGTAGATTAGGGCTCACTTGTCCGTTTCCCTACCCCCACCATTACAGCAGTGGTCAAAAGACACCAAGACTGGAATGTGTGAGTGTAGAATAAATGTCATGCTATATGTAAATCATGTAAAGTAATATATATATATGGCATCACTTACCAGCTGTGCCTGAGTGAGATACTTCTTCCACCAGAGGTATTTGTGCATGGATGGAATAACTGAGAGGCCATAGTAGGAGTACATGAGGACGTGAATGAAACTGTTTAGTGTCGGTCCGAAGAAACCTGTATAAATATTACCATTGAGAAACAAATTATAACTGATATAACAACATTTCACAGTTCAGCACCATTTTACTTGAATAAGACCACCTAGTATACACATTCTAAATCCAGAGTGGGGGTGGGGGGGGGTTGTGAGCAGGTGTCAGTCATTTATCTGCTTTGAGCCAATCCCCATTGTGAGGAGTGTTATCAGCAAAGAGCAGCTAACATCAGACAATCCGGTATATGGTGGCACATGGAGCCCCCTAAGGATTCTGTACTATAGAGCTGCAGGGACTCAGTGTGTCGTTATACCATGCTATGTCGCGTGCCGTATGTAGGTGATATTCTCCCCTGAAAGCAATGCTAGGGGACAGTACATCAGTAATATGGCATGCGATGGAGCATGTCACAAATTGTTTTCTGTTGGATTTGTACAGAATTTGACATAAAAAGCCTCCGTATAAAATCGGAGGCCTATGGAGGGACAGTAAATCCCCATGCACCGCTATGGGTGTCCTATTATGGCGCTGTACAAAACTCACTGATTCATGTACCACACAGATCCGTAATACAGTCATGTGCACGACGCTTTAACTTGGTTGTGTATTTTCCCAACAAATGTACACTCCAGATATGGCTCTAACTGGAAATCGGTTGAAATATTAGTTGAGCAGTCTTTCTTTTTTTATTTAGCTGGTGTGTAACTTGAAAAAAGGCAGGTATGAATACATTTCTTTAGGTGAAGGGACAATATCCTATCTGGAGCACTTATGACGTGCATGGTATAGCCATAGTATTTATCTGAAAATCTACCATGAATTCCAATGTCAGTGGAATATAACTACTCTCCAATAAATACTAAGGCGATTTGAATGCATCTGTCATCACATAAAGGGAATAGATTCAGCCGACCAGTTAACATATAGAGGGCACTTTGTGGGCCCTGGAGCCCTAGTGCAGTTGCTACTGCTGTTAGCAAATGCTGTGGCACCAACACAAACTTACTCTGACCACAAGGAATCCAGTTCATGACACACCACCATATATTGAACATTGTGGCATGGTGATATACATGGAGAAATGTGATTTGGCTGTTCTTTTTCCGTAAAACAAAGAAAATTGTGTCCATGAATTCAATAGCTTTGGAAAAATAGTACCACCACAGAACTTTGGCCACCTATATAAAGTTGAAAAAAAAAACACCCAATGAAAACATTCATGAGTATAAATATAAATTAAAAATATATATTACTTACAAAAAGTGAATAGGTTGACTAGAGGAATGAAACCGATCACTGCATCTATTATCACATTGAGATAAAATATCATTCATTCTGCGTGCATCACTGACCACCATGGGGCGTTAGGGACAAGATGCTGAATGTGCTGTATATCATTAGGTACGTAGGCACCTGTGTGCCATACAGGAGCATACGTGGCCCATAGACTCACACTGTGACCATGCAATATATATTTCCTACCTCTATTGAAAAGTGTAGTTAGTGTGAATAGAGCCTAATCAACAGATAGATTGCTACTGCGGTCTTAACATATATTATATGGACAAAGGTATTGGGACACCTACACATTACACCTACAGGAGCTTCTATGACATCCATTCTAAATCCATAGGCATTCATATGAAGTAGGTCTCAGCTTTGCATCTAAAACAGCTTTCACTGTTCTTGGAAGGCTTTCTACAAGATTTTGGAATGTGTCTGGGAATTTTTTTTTACCAATTAATCCAGAAGAGCACTTGTGAGGTAAGACACTGATCTCCTTTCTAGTTCATCCCAAATGTGTTCGATGGGGTTGAGGTCAGGGCTCTTTATGGGTGTCAAGTTCTTCCACACCAAACTCACCCAACCATGTCTTTATGGTCCTTGCTTTGTGCACTGGGGCGTAGCTAAAGGCTCATGGGCCCGGGTGCAAGAATTCATCTTGGGCCCCCCTACCACTCCCCAACACCACCATCAGCATTAGACACCTGCGCGCGCCTATGCCCAGACGCCTTGCCCAACAGCCCCCATAGTATAATGCCCCCACACAGTATAATGCCCCATAATGTATAATGCCCCCCCCATAACAGCTCCATACCGTATAATGCTCCCCATATCAGCCCCCCATACAGTATGATTCCCCCATATCAGCCCCCATGCAGTATAATGCCCCCCATCTTATCAGCCCCCATGCAGTATAATGCCCCCCCCCGCAATATCAGCCCCCATACAGTATAATGCCCCCCATCTTATCAGCCCCCATGCAGTATAATGCCCCCCCCCCCCCGCAATATCAGCCCCCATACAGTATAATGCCCCCATATGTGCATAATAGAAAAATAACATAATTACTTACCTATTCCCGTTCCCATGTCGGGTGGAGGATCCTTCGCCTCCTCCGGTGTGTGCTATGAGTGACTCGGCGCAGACAGGCGCGATGATGTCGCTGCATCCCGCCTGCCTGCGTCGAGCCGCTTAGGGCCACAGTGAATGCTGGATCAAGGAGACGTCAGCTCCTTGCTCCAGGATTGAATGGAACCGGGACCCCCCGGAGGTCTTCACACGAACCCCCAAGGGGGAGTCGACCCACAGTGTAGGGATGTCACGATACCAAAATTTGCATTACGATACCGATACTTCGTTTACTTTCCCAACAGTGATTAAAAAAAAAAAGTTATTTCGTTTTCTGATGTGAGGCACGAGGTGTGATGATGAATTTTGAATGTGCCTCACATTAATAGTAATTAACCCCATCATGTTTCTCAGTCATAATGGGTTAATGTGTAAGGTACATCATGGGGTTAATTACTGTTAGGGCTTGTTTACACGAGCGTGATATACGTGCGTGCGACGCGCTCATGACATGTCCTTTCTTTGTGCGCTGTTCGCGCATCACGCACCCATTGAAGTCAATGGCTGCGTGAAAATCACGCACACCACACGGAAGCACTTCCGTGGGACGCGCGTGATTCGCGCAACAGCAGTCAAAAGTATGTTTCCAAACAGAAAAGCACCACGTGCTTTTCTGTTGACAAACATTCAAATGGAGTGTCATTATGATGGCGGCTGCGCGAGAAGCACGCAGCCACGCATCATACACTGATGACCCACGGAGCTGTTAAGTGCCTTTTGCGCACGCAAAACGCCGCGCTTTTTGCGTGCGCAAAACGCACACGCTCGTGTAAATGAGCCCTTAATGTGAGGCACATGGAGGTTAAATTCATCATCGCACCTCGTGCCCCACAATAAGTGATAGAAAGCAGTTTTTATTTTAGTTTTTACAGCGTACACATCATAAATGATGCAAAAAAATTGTTGTGTAGGTTATTACGGCCGCGCCAATACCGATTATATTTATATTTTATGTATTGAGACTTATTTTAATGTTTATTGTAAAAAAGGCGTATGTGTATTTTTTATTTTATTTAACATTACTTTGTTTTTACTTTATTTTTTAAACTTTAATGTACTGGCCTATATCTATATACAGATAGTACACAGGCAGTTGTTAGGACATACCTCACAACAGGCAATATGGTAAGACAGCCCTGGGGTCCTTCAATGGACCCTGGACTGTCTGCGTATATATGGTATGTCCCTCAATCGCATCACAGGAATTCCCTATGACGCGACCCAGGGGCATCCCCCCTTTTCATTTTCCCCTGAATGCTGCAGTCCGCTTTGATCGCAGCATTCAGGAGAATAGCGGCGGAGATGAGCGGTTTCTCTCATCTCCGCAATTATAGAGCGGGGTTGCGGCTGTGTAATACAGCCATTGCCCCGCTCCTGACATTAAGTGCGTGCGCGCGGTCAGCATGAGGAGATGCGGCCGGCACTGCACTAATGAGCGGCGGTTCAGGCATTGAGGACAGAACATGGCTGTGTTTTGTAGTGCGCCCGCCATGTTCTGTCTTCAGTGCCGCAGATCATTAGTGCAGCGCCGGCCGAATCGCATCATCCTGACGGGGCGCACATGTCAGGACTCAGGAGCGGGGTAGTTACTGTATTACACAGCCGCAGCCCCGCTCTCATACACTCATGTGTACTATACTGTATTGTGTTGGATTGTGGAGTTTGCGGTGGAGAGAGGAGGGGGGCTGTGATTTAACGGGCCCCCCCCCCTCTCCCCTGCAAACAGCACAATACAACACAATACATTACAAGGCATCACAACACATTACATTACATTTCAACACCACACAATACATTACATTACAGACTGCAGCTTACCTGGAGTCCTCCGAACCGATTCTTCCACTCCACTGTCTGGAAGACGTGTCACGTGAGAACACGGTGACATGGTACACTAAGTGTACCATGTGACCGTAGTAACCAGGAAGTGCCAGCTTCACGGCACAGAAGATTTATTTAGGAAGCTTGCTGTATGGCAACGGGGGCCCGTGGGCCCCCCAGGCTTAGGGGCCCGGTCGCAACTGCGACCGCTGCGACCCCTATAGCTACGCCACTGGTCATGCTGGAACAGAAAGGGGCCTTCCCCAAACTGTACCCACAAACTTGGAAGCATACAATTGTCCAAAATATCTTGGTATGCTGAAGTATTAAGATTTTCCTTCACTGGTACTAAGGGACCTAGGCCAACCCCTGAGAAACAACCCCATGGCATTCTACCTCCTTCCCAAAAATGTACAGTTGGCACAATGCAGTTAGGCAGGTAACGTTCTTCTGGAATTTGTCAAACGCAGTGTCACGATCTGTGGGTATGTGGACCCACTGGGCCGTACCGCCGTAGCGGGATAGCAGCTGGCCAAACAGTGTACCAAGTCAATGTATATACTGTATAGTCCAAGCACAAGGGTACCTGTAGTAGTTCAGACAGTAGCAACGTCTAGACTCAGATGGGACCTTGGCAGCAGACACCAGGCGTGGTGTAATACAGCAGGCGTGACCGGTGGCACAACACGACTCCAACTTTCTAAGGCACAGGAATAAAGGTAGCACAGGATGCAGGTACGGGAACACTGGGAACGGGATAATACTAAGAGACCATTTGTAAGACTAACACGGATAAACACAGTAACGCTCAGGCAAGGAGTAATGGGGCAGGGCCCATCATATAGTCCAGGGTGATCATGGGCTAATTAATGATTATTTTCATGTGCACGCTGGCCCTTTAAGCGCTCACAGATCAATGGCTGCGGCCGTCAGGGGGCAAGTAATCCTGACAGTCCGCGGCTGTGGATGCTACAATCAGACTCATCCATCAGACTGCCAGATAGAGGACGATTAGTCACTCCACAGAACACGTTTCCACTGCTCCAGAATCCAGTGGCGGCGTTCTTTACACCGCTCCATCCGACGCTTAGCATTGTGCTTGGCGATGTAAGGCTTGAATGCAGCTGCTCGGCCATGGAAACCCATGCCATGAAGCTCACAGGGCACAGTTTTTATACTGATGTTAATCAGAGGAAGTTTGGAACTCTGCAGTTATTGAGTCCGCATTGGCGATTTCATGCACCTCAGCACTTGGCGACCCTGCTCTAAATTTACGTCATCTGCCACTTCGTGGCTGAGGTGCTGTGGTTCCTAAGAACTTCCACTTTACAATAATACCACTGACGGTTTTTCATGGGATATCTAGGAGGAAAGGAATTTGACAAACTGACTTGTCGAAATTGTGGCATCCCATAAGGCCCCATGCACACGACAGCAAAAAACCTCAGTTTTTGCGGACCGCAATTGCGGTCCGCAAAAACGCAGCCATTTACTTTCATTGAACACTGACACCTTTCCGTAGCACTACGGAAGGGTGTCAGTGCCGTGGAAATGTTCCGGGAATTATGGAACATGTCCGTTCTTTCGCATTTTGCGGGCCGTGCTCCCATACTTTGTATGGGAGCACGGCCCGAAAATGCGGCTGTCAGTCAGCGGCCGGCCGTGCCCGCAATCGCGGGCCGCGATTGCGGGCACGGTCGTGTGCATGGGGCCTAAGGCTGGGTTCACATGTTGCATTTATGTTGTGTTTTTTTTTGCATCTTTGAACTGTTGGGGAGAAAACCGCATCTAAAAACGGTACATTTTCTAATTACCTATGCATTTAACAAAGTGTTCAGCTGTAATCTGGTTTTAAATGTACTGGTCCTAGGCTTACAGCTAAAACACTTTGCAAAATGCATGGGTAATTTAAAAATGTACCATTTTTACATACGTTTTTCTCCCCAAGTTTTAAAAAATGCAACATAAACACAACGTGAACCCAGCCTTACAGAACCACGCTGGAATTCAGTCAGCTTTTTCACAAATGTTTGTCAAGGCAGACTGCATGGCGAGGTACTTGATATTATACACCTGGGGCAACGGGACTGAATGAAACACCTGAATTCAATAATTAAGCGGCATGTCCTAATACTTTTGACCATATAGTGTATGTATTTTGTGAGGATGGCTATTTAGGTGTGGGAATTGCATATAATAGCTTGGAGGCTGTTTTTTTTTTTATGAGCGCCTAGGTAGATCTTTTGCACTGGGGTCCAAGAGATCCAAGCTAAACACCTGCTGCTGCAGAGAGGTCTGTTGCCCTAAGGGCTCATGCACACAGCTGTATTTCGGCTTCCTTTGGAAGGAGCCATAAGGCTGGGTCCACACGTTGCGTTCAAAATGGGTTTCCGAAAATTGCGGAAAAGAAAACGTGCGACGTGTAAACCCAGCCTATTAGGGCTTCCATAGAGGTACATGAGTCCTCTACTGTACAAATCTAACAGAAAAATATATAGTGCATGCTACATTGGACTCCTTAGGTACGGAGGGATTCTTCCCTAGAAGCAATGCTAACTGAAGCTAACTCCTATTAAGTTAACTGTTTTTACACTAAGAATGCTGTCTTACCCGCACGTCGGCTGCACCAGCACTGTCCAGGTTCTGACATTGTAAGTTATAACCTCCTTCCCATGTTGAAAGAATGAGCTGCAAAACACAATTTATTTTTAATTCACATAAATGGATTCTCAGAATTGTTAATAAACTGTATTTCAGTCGATATATTTGATGTGTAAGCAAAACATAATGTAAGGGGACCTAAGTTAACATAACACATCTTATGAATTATTGGGATATGCAAATGTATGAAACAAGCATAATACCAATGTAGAAAAGTAACTGCCCCCTTAAAGAGGTAGAGTGAAATTAAAATGGACCCATTCACTTCTATTGTCCACGGACACCTTCCCATATATTTACGGGAAGGTGTCAGTGCCGTAGAACCGTGCCGGCAAATATGGAGCATGTCCTATCTTTTGCTTTTTACGGACTGTGCTCCCATACAGTAAGCAGCCGGCTGTGCCCATAATTACGGGCACGGTCAAGTGCATGGGGCCTTCGTGCAAAATTTCAGCAGAGGGTAAACGGCAGTATGAGTACTTCATGTAACCCATTTTATACCTTTAAAAGTCATTAATAACTTTCACCACTAGAGGGACTCCTTGAATTACTATACGATATTCATCTGGTTTACACATTGAAACTTTTGAAAGAAAAAAAGTTATAAAAGCATAGTTAAAGTAAAGCAAAATATTTTCAACCATTATATGTAGAAAAACTGCAAAATGGTGTTTAAAAATGGAGCTATCTTTTTATATAACAATTCATTTTTCGGCAGATTTTTTACACAGCGCTTGAATGAGATTTGTTCAAATCTCATCCACTCTGCTGCTGCTGTATTACACTACGGATTTTCCCTAATGAAATTCGTTGCAGGAAATGCACAGTATTTATGCTATATGTGAACATACCCTAACAATGTCCCTATCTACCATGTGCTATTTATAATACGGTTGTCTTCTTATGTGTATTTGACCCCTTCCCCGCACATGGACGTACTATTACATCCTAATTATGGCCACCACTGGCCAGACTCAAAGAAACCTGTGGTCCAGGCTGTTTACCTGTTATGTAATTATTTAACATTTTCTTAACAAACCCTCATAGAGCTACATGGATGGTAAATAAAAAAAAAAGTTACTCCCAGAATGCAGCAAGACAAAATTTTTATTTTTTCCCCCCCATAAAACTTTCTGTTATCATGCCAACGTTCAAAAATGTCAAAAAAAAAACTATACATATTTGGTATTACAGTAATTGTAGCAAAACTTAGCATAAACTTAACAAGTTAGTTATACCACAAGGTAAACAGTGTAAAAAAACAACATTATATGAATCCCAAAATGGTGGCAAGAAAAAAATACAATTCACCCCATAAAAAAAACTTCCCATCATACAGCTACGTCAATGAGGAAATAAAAAATGTACGGCTCTTGGAATGTGGCAATAAGACAAAAATTGTTCGGTCCTGAAGGGGTTCATTACCTAAGTCCGGGTTGACATTTTGCAGCAGTGTGCTGCGCATGTTTTACTGTGAATTGCTGCCGGGATGCGATTATTGGCCACATGGATTTTATAGGTGAAATGTTAAAAGATGTTTTACCTGTGAAAACCCAGCGGCCAATAACTGCATCACAAAACTGCAGGAAAAATGTGCATGTTTTTAGCCATGCGACACTCGATCGCAATGTATAAACCCAGCATAAGGCAACTCAATATCTAATATGCAGATTTACCCAGTTAGGGTCGCCATCATTTTATGGGCATATCCAGAAATCACCACCAAGCTAATATCTTAGGTGTGACTATAGATGTAGCCCTAGCAACTGCTACGTAACCCAGAAGGCTGAAGAAGCCCCTCCAGTTGCAGGAATGCTGTTCTTTTTTTTTTTTTTTGGGAGGGGTGGGGGTGTGGTGGTGTTGGCTTTTTGCTATGTGCCACTTATGTGGTTCTTCTATGTGCAGAATATCTGCTATATGATATAGCAATCCATCCCTTGTTTACTGCTCAAGTAAAAGTTCAGTTTATATCAAGGTGGGGGGTCTGTTTCTAAAATTGCTATGGGGCGCTTTCAATTCTAGTTACGCTCCTGCCTAATATGAAACCTATTCTGAATGCAGAGATAAAATTTGCATACTACAAAAATAGTACTCCTTGTCTTTTCACTTTAAGGAAAAAAGCAAGTGTGTGTTCTGAGCCTTGCCAGGGCTGAATGTAGCTGGCATTTATCCTTGTATTCATTGGTTGCCGACCTTTGGCACACATAGCATTACTCGTAGAAACAGTCAGACTATTAATCCTACGGCACAGCACTTGTTCATGCTGTGCGTGTCAGCAGAAAGCGTTGCTGCTGTGTGTGACAAGAATCAGGCTGATTTTCTCTAGAAAGCGTCAAACTCCAGTAACGGACAACCGGCTTCTAATACAACATACTAACTATATCATATAAAGTATCACAGCCAGTTGTTTGGCTGGTTTGAAGCAGAATTTAAAACGCACAAGAATTTCTAAAAACCTTTCTCCGTCCAGAATCCGGATACTACCACCATCATTCACCAGGGCACATCCTCATTATTCATTCTACGCATATGAATAGCCTGTACGGAAAGAATGGATTCTGCAAAATTCAGACAATACACATACTAAAGACATTTCGATTTAGGTATCAAGCGCCTGTTTAGAACCTAGTTTTAGAGTATAGCAAAAATGGGCAATTTTTTTGTAGTACATAATACTAATAATTTTTCAATGAATTTTTATTAAAGTAGTACATTACTTCAAGGAAATCCAAGAACAAATTAAAGGGGGTGTCCCATTCTAGTAAGTAAAGGCATACTGCTAGGATATGCCATCTGATCTCTAGGCCTGCAGAACTGCAACTCATTCCCATTCAAGTGGACAGGAGTGTCGCTACGCTGGAGAAAATCGTAAGCAGTCGCAGTGCCCCACAGAAGGGAGCAGTATCTTCATTCTAGCAATATGCCCTCACATGCCATTACCGGAAAACCCCATTACAAATGCATGCAGGAGTAAAATTACTAAAGGTCAGGCTTGTAGTGTAAGTGTACAAAGGTAAAGAAAATGTTAAAAGGTAACTCCACTCATATTGCAGTTAGTTTACCCTTGCTTTGCTGGAGGATAATCTTTTAGTTTGATCAAGTTTACATAAGATCCAGTATGCTCGCACACTGAATGTGAGGTTTCTTTTTGGAAGTGTGACAACCACTTATCTTATGGAATTTGTCGCAGCCTTTCCTCCATTACCACCATCACTGACTAAGAATGTGGCTTTGTACAAGCTTTCACCTGTAACCACATATTTAAAGAATGTTCGCTACAATGATTTAAGAATTTCCTAATGTTTCAACGCAGGTTTACCAAAGTTTCTGCCATTGGTAACATTAATAGAATACGAAGGACACTAAAACGGAGTTTGTGTCCTTCTTTGAGAGAATGAATACCTGAGGCTTTCCAGGTATTGTGTGGAAGATATCAGAAGTTGTCAGGGACACAGGTGCAGATGTTACAATTACAGTACAGTTATTACAGCTGTGTCTTGGAAGGAGCCGTGCCTAGGACTTTTTAATGACAGTAAGCAGAGATCTTGAAAACGGCAAAGACTTTATACAGAGAGTATATTGGAAAATTATATAACTTTCCATTTTACAACGAATAAACTTTATTTGCCTAAAAATAACCTGTAACCTCTCCTTACATGTCTGTTTTAGTACATATTTGTATTCCCCATGAAATAACAATTCTGGAGCATCTTTCCTTAGAACTCTGTGTTGTGCTGTTTCTCTGTTATTCCTCTTAGAAACTTATGAATACATTGACAGCTGGGTGCTACCAGTTGGGGTATGTCCCTACACAGACTGTTCAATCAGTGCTGACAAAGTGAGACTATAGGGACACGCTTCTTTGACAAGGGGAAAGGTAACACCCAGTTTTCCATTTATTCATAAGTTTCTAAGAGGAATAACAGAGGAACGGCACAATGCAGCATTCTAAGAAAATATGTTACAGAATTGTTATTTCATGGGAAATGCAAGCATTTACTAAAATAGACAGGAGAGGTGACAGGTCCTCTTTAAGCTATAATAATCCTTTAACGACATTTACCTTGCCCATCCAAAACAGCTTTGCGTCCTTCATCTCTGTCAATTTCTTTTTAACTGATGCAGATATATGAAAGAAATTGATCTGTATCACTTTGTGAATAGCATGGGTATGTTGAATACCCATATTGTGGCCATATACAGTACTGTGCAAAAGTTGAAGGCAGTTGTGGAAAAATGCGGCAAAGTAAGAATGCTTTCAAAAACAGAAGTGTTAATAGTTTTTGTTTTTTTATCAATTAACAAAATGTGAGGTAAATGAACAGAAGAGAAATCAAAATCAAATCAATATTTGGTGTAACCACCTTTTGCCTTCAAAACAGCATCAATTCTTCTAGGTACACTTGCACAAAGTCATGTATTTTGTAGGATTATATTCAGGTATTTTACCAAACAGGTGATAACGATCATAATTTTAATATATAAGTTGAAGCACAGTCAATAACTATAACAGAAACAGCTGTGTAGGAGGCTTAAATTTGGATGAGGAACAGTCAAACTCTGCTACAACGGTGAGCTTTTTGGAAGACTGTTTCCTTTCACAGGTCCACCATGGAAAAACTGAGCACAGCAACAAGATACAAGGCAGTTATACTGCATCAGCAAGGTCCTTCTCAGGCAAAGATTTCAAAGCAGACTGGGGTTTCAAGATGTGCTGTTCAAGCTCTTTTGAAGAAGCACAAAGAAACGAGCAACGTTCAGTACCGTAGACGCAGTGGTCGGCCAAGGAAACATAGTGCAGCAAATAAAAGACACATCATTCTTCCCTTCAAAATCAGAAGATGTCCAGCAGTGCCATCAGCTAAGAACTAGCAAAAACCAGTAGAACCCAGGTACGCCCTTCTACAGTTCAAATAAATCTGGCCAGTAGTGGTTTTCATGGAAGAATTGCCGCCAAAAAGCCATACCTTTGACATGGAAACAAGGCCAAGTGACTTGACTATGCATGAAAACATAGGAACTGGGGTGCAGAAAAGTGGCAGCAGGTGCTCTGGACTGATGAGTCAAAATTTGAAATATTTGGTTGTAACAGAGGGCAGTTTGTTCACATAAGGGCTGAAGAGCGGTACAATAATAAGTGTCTGCAGGTGACAGTGAAGCATGGTGGAGGTTCCTTGCAAGTTTGGGGTTGCATTTCAACAAATGAAGTTGGGGATTTGGTCAGGATTAATGGTGTCCTCAATGCTGAGAAATACAGGCAGATACTTATCCATTATGCAATACCATCAGGGAGGCGGTCTGATTGGCTCCAAATTTTTTATGCAGCAGGACAACAACCCTAAACATACAGCCAATGTCATTAAGTACTATCTTCAGCATAAGAAGAACAAGGAGCCCTGGAAGTGATGATATGGGCTCCACAGGGCACTGATCTCAACCTCATCGAGTCTGTTTGGGATTACATGAAGAGACGGAAGGATTTTAGGAAGAATACATCCACAGATCTATGGTTAGTTCTCCAAGACGATTGGAACAACCTCCCTGCCGAGTTCCTTCAAAACCTGTGTGCAAGTGTACCTAGAAGAACTGATGCTGTTTCAAAGGCAAAAGGGTGGTCACACCAAATATTGATTTGATTTAGATTTCTCTTCTGTTCTTTCACTTTGCATTCTGTTAATTGATAAAAAAAAACAACTATTATTAATAATTCTATTTTTGGGAACATATTTACTTTGCAGCATTTTTTCGCAACTGCCTAAAACTTTTGCACAGTACTGTATATTATTTAAAGACTGCAATATGAGTGTCATGTCAATACATTATAACTAGTTAAACCCCTTGTTATGTGCATTAATGGAAACAAATGCTGTATAGCAAATATGATATGCCTTAATTGAATGCTGATTCATTCTTGCCCTTTTTCAGAGTCTACAATTCCACATTAGTAATTTATGAGGTTATATGAGATAAACTAAAACTCCAGGTATTGCTTTCAACTCTATAGACACAATATAATTATAATTTTTTTTTATTATGAGATCCTTCTGGATTTACCCCTTTAGCACTGGGTTTTATGGTAAGAAACAAATACTAAACTATTTTCATTACTCAGATTGTTTATAAAGGAATGCTCTGTACTGACAGCATTAAATGTCCTTGTATCCAATACTTAGGAAGGAGCTATGCAAAGTGATGGCATTTCACGCTAGAAATCACAGTTATCGGCTGATATTCTCTCCGCCTACCTGCATTGTCCTTGAATGTGACCATTTGTACAAGAGAAATCACTGATGTAAGAGTAAATGAATACTACCTATGGCAGCTCGCCCAGCTCTTATACCTTTGTGACTAGTTGGCGTGTGTAAAGCTAAGATGACTGCCAGCAAGGCAGGGAACTTACGGTGAGATAGACCATGTACTTAGCTAAGCAAATAATGACAGGACTATTTATTTTCAACCTGAACAGGAGGTCCCTTAGATTGACTGTCTGATATTTAGCTTGTAAGGCGTTATATCATTTGTCAGGATAACCTATGCATCCCGGACTGGCTTAATAATATAATAAAATAATATAATTTTATGATCTGAAAGTCTGGGATGATCATCTGTACATATATGTCATAGAACATAGTGCAATGTACTGACTTATCATGTCGCATCATCTGCCTGATTAAAGTAGTCTTATAATAGTTTTACATTGCATGATTCAGACTTCGCGTTCATATACTTCTGTTTTTAACAGTTTTTAGATTATGATCAATTGTTACTCACGGACCCTCCTGCCACAATACACTCTTATTTATTTATTTTTTCATTTAAAAAAAAGGCATAGAAATCGGAGATAAAACTGCAACAAACGATTTTCATCCAGGACTATTCTACCAGGAAAAAAAATAAACACATTGAAATGGAAACTAAGGCAAACTGATAATTACAAAGACTGAAACAACCTCAATAGAACTTAATGGATTTGTCCACCTAATGGACGAATGGACCTCATGTATAAAATGCCCATGTGCATTGATGTCATAGCTTACAGCTTCAAATTACTTACATCCCTATATCAATGATCCTGGGAAATGACGATCTTCAATTTCCTAATTTACTTGCACAACTGGAGTGATCGGTACCAGCAGCATGGAAGCTGCAGGGGTATCGAATTCCTTGTGGCTTCTCAACAGCCCATCTGTAACCTGTACAAAGGCAAACTAGGCCACAGTAAACATTAGTCAACAGGTACTAACTGGCTCCAAGGGTAACCATTTGGCATTTTATTTAAGCCACCTTAATTTATTTTTTTTAAGATAGAAAAAGCTCATGTCTGTCGTTAATAAGAATATATTAGGGATTTGAAGATATACACTACCTTATGTTTCCAAACTAGACAGACATTTTAATTTGAAGACATTGATAAGCAATGCTAAAAGAAAACAAACATTTACCGGACGAGTACTTGCTACACAATCTCAGTACTATTTATACTATGCACAAGGATATGTATTAATATCCTCTTTTTAGGGCTTCGTGAGTGATCAAATTAATTTCAAGGCCTCTGACGATTCTGTTTTTTTAACGGAATCGTTTTCTTAGTGGTGTTGTCACACCGTGCTGCAGGAGGAAGCACCTTGCCACCTCGTCACCTGCCTGGTCCGCCGCGTCTGAGAAGCTGCACCCCGTCACATCATTTGTTCCCTGTTCTGTCCCGGCTCTGCCTCTACCATTTCACATGACCGTGATCGGGCCGTGAAAAACAGTCCGTGTGTCGGCCGAATTTCCCGGTTCGACCACGGTACATGTCAAAGGGACTCCTGGCATTATAGATCATAGTCATATATGGTGCTAGGAGTCCCTGCTTCCCCATGGAACTGATGTTCTGTACTGAACAAAATGATACAGTATGGAACAGGGATTCCGCTTCAGGAGGAGCCCCTGTCGTCACTGTTCATATATGGACAGTCACTTCAGGGACTCCCTCTAGAAGCAGAGTCCCCGGCTAGAGCACCACAAAATATTTGGCCGGGGACTCCTGTCTTGGGAAAGCCCTTGACGTCACTGTCCATATATGGACAGTGATGTCAGGGGCTGCTCCTGGAACGGAATCCCCGGCCAGAGTGTTGCCGGCGCTCTGGCAGGGGATTCCGCTTTTAGAGGGAGCCCCTGACGTCACTGTTCGTATATGGACAGTGATGTCAAGGGCTTTTCCGAGACAGGAGTCCCCGACCAGAGATCTTATGATGCTCTGGCCGGGCAAACGGATGACAAACGTCTATTAAAAATGGACGGGCGGACTGTAAATGGATGAAAATTTGGAGACAAACTGATGCAAAACGGCCATGAGAAACTGACAGTTGATCAGTTTATAATGACCATTTTTTTTTTTCACTGTCATGTGACTGTAGCCTAAATGACTGTGGTGCCAGGAGTCCCGTTCACATGTACCGTAGTCAGGCCGGGAAATCTGGCTGACACACGGACCGTTTTTCACGGCCCAATCACGGTTGTGTGAATCCGTCCTTAATGTAATTTATTTAAAACACCATCATGGGGCCTGTACTGCACAGGCTCCTGCTCACACTTCAGACACTTTAATGCACACATGATCGGCTTGGATACATTGCCCCAGCAGAGAGTATCACACATGTACTAACCCTCAGGGGCAAAGTTGGCATTTCTGGGGCCCCAAGGAAAGTTATGTCTCAGGGCTCTAATCAAAGACAATTGTAGAGCGTTCACCACACAATGCCCCCTGTACATAGTGTGTCAACCCCCCTGTATGGTTCCACACACAGTCCCCCTGCTATACATCCCCCTTGTAGACCGTGCCATGCAGTCCCCTGTAGGTAGTCCCACATACCCACCTTGTCTCAGCAGAGAGTATCACACATGATAGACTTAAATACAGTGCCCCAGCAGTAAGTATCCTTGTACTAACATATGTCCACCCCCCAACAAAATGTGTGTGCGTGTATTTATATGTGTGTATGTGTATCTGTAGCACTCGGACTCCATAGCTATGGATAGGATTAGATACAGTGGCTCAGCAGACAGTATCACACATGATAGGATTAGATATAGGGACATGCTCAATGACATTGCGGCTCCAGCGCTGGACCAGGAAAGGTAAGAATAATAATTGTTTTGCTGGCTGATAGACAGCGTCCATTACTAAGGCGGGGCTTAGTGTTAGCTGGTGCATGGACTAACACTAACCCCCATTATTACCCCGGTATCCACCGCCACCGGGGGTGCTGGGAAGAGCTGGTACCCACCCGATCATCTGTAGTGTAGGCCGTGTACTGGGGCGGCCACAGGCTGGTATTACTAGGTTGGGAAAGGCCAAAAACAGTGGCCCTTCCCACCCTGGTAATGCTTGGCTGGTTATGAAAAATTAGGTTGGGGGCCATGTAGTTTTTCCAATTATTTAAAGAATAAATAACTTTTAAATAAAAATGACGTGGGAACCCCCCCCCCCCCCCATTTTGATAACCAGCCAGATACAACAGAGAAGCAGCCTAGCATTACCAGGGTTTTTGGCCTTTCCCAGCCTAATAGTACCAGCCTGTGGCCGCCCCAGTGCTCGTCCATCACTACAGATGGTCGAGTACTGGATCATACCCAGTATACGATTACTGTCTGCTGTGGTCCTGTATCTAAGCCTAACTGCTTAGATACAGGGTCCATGTGTGATACTGTCTTTTAGACCCTGTATCTAAGCCTACCACAAGGCAGTCTTAGATACAGGACCCCAGTAGACCGTAACATTACACTTACCCTCCCCTGCGGCTCCGGGTGCAGCGGATGTCCTGACACCATCTAGCGTCGTGACGTCATCCGCGGCGCACAGTGTTGTGACATCATAACGTGAGAAGACGTCAGGACTTCTGCTGCACTTGGGAAGAAAGATGGGTAAGTATGTGTCGTTACTATAGTAACAGGAGCCCGTGTATTTTATTACATAGGCCCCAGTTACTAACTTTTATAGATGCGGTGCGAGCGGCCGCAATTGTGACCCGAATGTGGCAGTCGCCCGGAATCCGGACTAAAGATCCGGGGGTTGGGCCCGGTACTAGCGACGCCCCTGGGTTTAGCACCAGCTAACCAGGAAGTCCGTGTTTGTTGAGATGATTTCCTCCAAGAATAGCTTATATACTACAAGAATCGAAACTAGAATTCGAGGAGTGATCCATCCGATAATTACGTCTTGGTGTTTGTTGCGGCATAGGAGGAAAATACGGCCAATCTGAGATGGAAATCTGTGGGAGATCCAGGGCAGCGAGGAAATCGGGAATATCTTCCGGAGAATAGAACGAATACATGGAGGATCCACGGCGTACTTGTAGTTGGAAGGGGTATCCCCATGAATACTGGATATCTTTTTCCCTAAGTGCGACAAGTAGGGGTCGTAAGGCTCTCCTTTTTGCCAAAGTGGAACGAGAAAGATCCGCCAGTAATTGCACCGGAGCCACGTCAAAGTCCAGTGTACCCCTGTTACGGGCTTGCCTCATTATAGATTCTTTAAGTTGAAAAAAGTGGATTCTACACACCACGTCTCGCGGTCTGGCCAAATCCGTGCTTTTTGGACCCAGGGTGCAGTGAGCTCTATCAATTTCCACCGGGGAATCCGCAGGTCTTTCCAGCAACATGTTAAATATACCCTGTAATGTGTGAACGAGGTCCTGGGGCCCCGTAGCTTCTGGAATACCCCTGACCCTGATATTGTTCCTCCTATTTCTGTTCTCTGCATCATCCGTCATATCAAACAGCATTTGTATATGTGCAGAGTGTTGATCCAATAAAATTTGCTGGGAGGCCTGATGCTGCTGCAGCTCCTGTGTTTGCACCTCAATGGCTTCCACAGATTCATTAATATGGGTAATGTCCTCTTTCAAGGAGCGGATCTCATTTTTGCAAACCGCTTCAAGGCGGGAAATATAACCCTCCCATATCCCGTTTAGTGGGTATGGCCGCCATTTATTGCCGTTAGTGCCTGCAGCTCAGGGCCCATAATAAGTGTTGATGCCGGGTTAGAAGCTGACTCACCCCTCTGAGGCTCCGACGAGCTATCCTGCGGCTGGGCCGGAGGAGTTGTCTTTCCCAGAGGCGGCGTCCCTGAGGCGCCGGTGCGATCCGCCATATTGGAGAGACGGGCCGGAGATGCAGGCAGGCCCGGGTCCGAGAAATAATGAGGTATACCGCTCCTCGTCCTTGTCTGGTTGCTTCTTGCGGGTGTCGGGGGTTTGGTGCGTGATCCCCTTCGCATTAGTGCGATGTGTGTCGCAAATAGACGCTGTTAATCGGGCTTGGGAGCAGTCAGGGAGCAGGAGCTCTTACACCACGCGTCTCACCAGTGCCATGTCCAGGCCACGCCCCCATCTAAACTAGAATTGATACTTTAAAGACTATCAGGTACTTGCTACACAAATACTGAGCCAAATAAACCTCCGTAATGGGAATCCTGAAGTTCTGCTTTAACAGCAGATAAGAGTCTCCTTAGTAACATTTCCCATTTAGCCTAGTTCTGAAATGGTTTTATTGAGTGGACAGTTTTCAAGAGGGTCTTTGTTTGCTTTGTGAATGGAATACTACATGCTTCTCTTTTTTACTTGCCTTCATTTCCTATCTTGGTCAATAAAAGCAAGTACAGAATGCTCCAAGTATTATGGAAACAAATGAATATTAAATTAAAACAGACCCAGAGGTCACGTCATTGTGAAAAAAAATGTTCAAACTATTTAGATGAAAAGTCTTTTACATAACACAAAAATGAAAAACATTTTGTCCAGTTTGCTATTCATGTTGTGTTTTTCACAAAGACACAGTAAGATGTTTAGAAAATTAATTTCAGCATAACTCTACCGCACATAAATTACTGTGTGAACCCGAGATTGAAAGCCTGAATGTTACAAAGTGTCCGATGTTTAGTTCTCCCAGCTCCAGCAGCTTCATATCAGCAACAACTATAAAACCTAAAAATTACATTATTGAACAAATGTGTTCTTTTATATTAGTGATGAAGATTATATGGCGGGGGTCCACAACTTAAAATACCGCTACATTTAATAGACTTGTCATATATCAAGTAGGGTACTATAAATGTAATTATTATACACCCACGATCTGTTGTTTGGGTTCTATGCTAAATAGCTGGGATGCTAACAACCAGTTAGTTGTTTTCATGAAGCTGAGAATGGTTGTACCAACTATTATATGGAATAACTGTTACTATATATGTGGGAACATGGCTACTCTCTTGAAAGCCTCATCAAAATGTAAATCTGCTATCCAAGGCAACGTGAAAGAATCTGATGTCAGATGTCCTTTTCTTTTCTTGAAACCTCAAGGTTCCTTGTACTGATTTTCCAAACCTGTTTATAACACAAAGTCTCTTATCAGCTCCTATGTGTGACCATTGTATTAATCGCAAGAGAGTACATTCATGCAGGTAAAGACAGGAGAAGGATGTTCTCCTACACCCTGGGTGCCAGAGAGTACTTTAACCCCTTAAAAGGAATGTATTACTAGATTTTAGGTCACTAAACCACCAGCATGTTGTTTTATACTGTTAGGGTTTAGCACCCTAAACATGTCCCACCCAAAACTGTCCATTTTAGCATTTTGTCTAAAAAGAAGCTATAATACAGAGTGCACTAAATGTAGATTACCAGAGAAGAGTCCGGAGATGAGTCCAAGTGTACCGGCCTTTGCGTCCCCTGAGTACTGACCATGTGCAGGATGCCATTGGACTCATCTCAAGACTCTTCTGTGTTAACTTATTATAACATCTTTTTAGACCCAATACTAAAATGAATAGGGAGAAAAAGAACAAAACACGGTGCCACATAGTGTAGACTACCCACGAGTAGTTGCACAGAAGTAAAGGTGAATTGTACTCACCTAGAGAGGTTGTGCTGAGCAGGCACAACACTGTTAGAACAGATAAATCAGCCTACGTAGTAATCACCACTGCATGGGATGTGTTGGAAGCAGACACACCCAGAGTGTGTGTAGGTTGTTCTGAGATACAGCTGCTGCCCAGGTCCAAGCCGGCAAACGGAAATTTACCGCCAGGTATAGGATACAAATAAGGAGAAAAATAGGACCAAATATGCTAGGCGCTGCTATTAAAGGTAATGTGTCGCTAGAAATGTTTATTTTTTATTTTTTAGTTCAACAGTGTATAAATGATTAAACATTGTTCTAATTTTTTTTATTTTTTCAGATTCTAATTTATAACATTTCCCAGTGCTGGTCACTAGATGGAGCAATTCCCAAAATTGCAGCATTGGCATGTGGTAAAGCAACCACATTGCTTTATGCTGCAAAATTTGAGACAACACACTCGCTCTAGTGAGCTCACAGAATCCCCCCTCCCTTATCCTGTCTAGTGCCAGGAGAAAGGAGGGGATTGAATGTTCAAACCTCCTACACTGTGTGTCGCCATTTTTTGAGCGAACACACAGTGTAGTAGGTTTACATACAGTAGTAATCACACACTAAAACACGTACATACACAGAAATAACTTACCTGCTCCTGCCGCCGCCGCTCCCTCCGGTCCGTCCGCTCCCTCCGCTCCAAGTGCTTGCATTAGAACACAAGTCCGGAAGCCGCGACCGGAAGTAGCAATCTTACTGTCCGGCCGCGGCCTCCGGTCCACAAGAAAATGGCGCCGGACGTCGCTCGGCCGAAGACCTTCCATTTGGACTGTGTGGGAGCAGCGCATGCGCCGTTCCCACACAGACGGCGTACAGCATAGTGAATGGAACGTGTCCCGTTCGCATTCACTATGGGGCTGTATGTGCCGTATTCCATGTCTGTATGTGTCGTTAATCGACACACACAGAGATGAAAAAAAAAATGGCAGCCCCCATAGACAAGAAAAAGTTCAAAAATAATAAAAAGTAAAACACAAACACACAAATAAATAAAACATTTTTTTAATAAAACACTAAAAGCAAATTGATATAAAAAAAATAATTTTCGCGACACCCGTCCTTTAAGAAACATATTTAATGGAATAAAGGCAAATACAGGCTACGCGTTTCGACGCAGGACATGCGTCTTCATCAGGCGGTAAATATATATGGTAACAACAAAACATCTTATATATATATACATATGTGTCCACAGGAAGGACCAATCACAAAGGGGAAACGGGGAGGGAACAAGAGAAACTCCGGAAATAAAAGAAACTTCGGAAACATGTGCACCTTTTGTTTCCAGAGTTTCTCTTGTTCCCTCCCCGTTTCCCCTTTGTGATTGGTCCTTCCTGTGGACACATATGTATATATGTAAAGGATCTGCCAGACACAGCTTCTGTGTCGACGCCCGTGGGTAATCAGTCTGCACCTGCTCCTAAGTCTGAGAGTGTGACACGATCTTCTACCAGTCAGGCTGGGAGGCTGAGGAGTGGGAGAGCCTATCACAGTCTGGCCAGATAGAGCTAGCTCCCGCCCTCTGTCTATTTATACCTGAATTTCCTGCTCCTCCTTTGCCTGCGAATCTTTTCTGTTCCCTGGCTCTGCTGCTCCTGCTATGATTATTGGCCTTGCTTAATTTTTGACCCTGGCTTTACTGACTACGCTCCTGCTCTGCGATTTGTACCTCGTGCACTCCTGGTTTGACTCGACTCGTTCACTACTCTTGTTGCTCACTGTGTTGCCGTGGGCAACTGCCCCATTTCCCTTAGCTTCTGTGTACCCTTTTCTATTTCTATTTTTCATGCACTTATTAAGCGTAGGGTACCGTCGCCCAGTTGTACGCCGTCGCCTAGGACGGGCCGTTGCAAGTAGGCAGGGACTGAGTGGCGGGTAGATTAGGGCTCACCTGTCTGTCTCCCTACCCCGTCATTACAATATATATATAAGATGTTTTGTTACCATATATATTTATGGCCTGATGAAAATGCATGTCCTGCGTCGAAACGCATAGCCTGTATTTGCCTGTATTCCATTAAATATGTTTCTTAATAGCAGTGCCTAAAATACTAAAATGGACAGTTTTGAGAGGGACATGTTAAGGATGCTAAACCCCAGCAGTATAACAACATAATCATGGTTTTTTGCCCTAAAATCTAGTGACAGGTTCCTTTCAAGGCCCCATGACGTACATGTATGTCATGGATTACCTACACTAATGGCTCCATGACGTACAAATGTGTCCTTCCTTAACTTATCTCTAAACCCAACATATCCCAAAATGTATGTTGTGAGATGTTGAACAAACTTGTAAAGAAAAGTACAATCCGCCGCCAACAGACACCCATATTAAACAAAGTATATGTTTATTGTATATCTTTTTTTTACTGGATGGCTGTGATGGATAATATTCGTCACTCATAGACTCCCATGTTAAAAAACATACGTTCAAGCTATACTTTTTTTTACTGGGTGGCGCGAAATTGTATTGAAAAGGTATCATGACAAATTGTATAACTTAACGTAATTCAAGAAGAGTTAAGGATGGACACAAATAGCAGGAGCCCAGCAATGACTGACAGCTCGGCTCCTGCTGTAATGGCCGGGATCAGAGAAACTTCTAAACCTGTCCGTTAACCCCTTAAATGCCACTGACCATAGCAACCCCACAATCTAAGCAGCTTGACAGAGAGAGGGGTCTCCCGCTGTCTCACCATCGGCGCCGATTGGTTACTATAGCAACTGGGGGCCTAACAAATGCCCCAGGTTTACCAGAGGATTGGTCTAATAGATTGCCTGTAAGTGTATTATACAAGTGAATAAATGATCACAACTTCAATATTCCTAGTGGGACAAAAAAATAAAGTTGTCCCCCCCCCCCAAAAAAAAACAAAAAACCTTACCTTTTGCGAAGAATATATTTATTGTTTAGTAAACCGTAAAAAAAAATAAAGACACCACAACAATTGTAACAACTCACAGAAAATTAACATAATAGTTATACCGCACTGCCCATGGCGTAAAGAAAACCTAAACAAAAAAGATTGTGGATTGCCCTTTTTCCCGTTTCTCCCCATAAAATTTGTACACAAATGTAGTCAATAAATTATATATACCCCAACATAGAACCAATAAAAACTACAACTCGTCCTGCAAAAAAACAAGCTATAATATTTTATAGGAAGCCAATTAACCTATCAGTATGTTTCTGGAGTGAGGAAGGAAACCAGAGATCCAAAACAATAGAGCAAATATAAAATCACACAAAAGTAAAAAATAAAAATTGTGTTACATTTTCTAAACATTACATTAAAGCGGTTGTCCGAGATACCATCATATTTTCAAAAAGTGTTTCATCCATTTCCCCTTATACAGACAACCTAAATAAAGCAGTATTTAAAAAAAAAAAAATCCACTTACTACATATCTTCTTTGAATTTAGCGCCGTTTGTTTACTTGCACTCCAGGTCCGGTTTGTTGATGTTTCCTTCTGATGAAACTTCTTTTCCCTGCATGCATTGCAGGCTGTAATGAGCGTGCATGTACAGCCTACCAAGAGTTAATGTGTGCTGTCCTTGCTCGTCCCCGCTGACATCCTTCCCTGTACTTTTGTTTCCTTGCTGACATTCTTCAAGGATGGTAAGCAAATGTTATCCCCCCATTATGTTTACACACATTTTACATTTCTTTTTTCTTTCCGTTTTCAAGTTTATAAACCTCTTCCTGTGTACCCTAACCCGCATCTACCCTCTTCTATCTCCTGTTTCTCTCCACTAATGTCCCCTCCGTTATTGTAAAGCATGTACTTTGCGTTGAGGAGGAGTAATTTTTTTGTCACCCCAACACCTCCGTAGATGTCATCCCCCACCTCCATAGATGTCACACTCCCCCTCCCCCCACCTGTCCCTAGCGCTATTGTACGTGGTCGTGGATTCCGCTCCTGGACGCTTCGCTTGGACACAGACAGCGTCATCAAGCAATCCGTTCTGGATCGGAATCACCGGCCAGAGTGGCGCTATGTACATAAAGGTGAGGTGTGTTTGTGGGGGGTATCTACAAGTGGCTTTGTGTCACTTCCTATAAGGGGCTGTGTGTCACTACCTAGAAGGGGCTGTGTGTCGCTACCTAGAAGGGGCTGTGTGGCGCTATCTATAAGGGGCTGTGTGTCGCTATCTATAACGAGCTGTGTGTCGCTACCTAGAAGGGGCTGTGTCGCTACCTAGAAGGGGCTGTGTGTCGCTACCTAGAAGGGGCTGTGTGTCGCTACCTAGAAGGGGCTGTGTGTCGCTACCTAGAAGGGGCTGTGTGTCGCTACCTAGAAGGGGCTGTGTGTCGCTACCTAGAAGGGGCTGTGTGTCGCTACCCAGAAGGGGCTGTGTGTCGCTACCCAGAAGGGGCTGTGTGTCGCTACACAGAAGGGGCTGTGTTTCACTATCTATAACGGGCTGTGTGTCGCTACCCAGAAGGGGCTGTGTGTCGCTACCCAGAAGGGGCTGTGTCGCTACCCAGAAGGGGCTGTGTGTGGCTACCCAGAAGGGGCTGTGTGTGGCTACCCAGAAGGGGCTGTGTGTGGCTACCCAGAAGGGGCTGTGTGTCGCTACCCAGAAGGGGCTGTGTGTCGCTACCCAGAAGGGGCTGTGTGTCGCTACCCAGAAGGGGCTGTGTGTCGCTACCCAGAAGGGGCTGTGTGTCGCTACCCAGAAGGGGCTGTGTGGCGCTATCTGTAAGGGGGTGTGGAGCTATCTATAACGGGCTGTGTGGCGCTACCTAGAAGGGGCTGTGTGTCACTATTTAGAAGGGGCTGTGTGTGACTACCTAGAAGGGGCTGTGTGTCGCTACCTAGAAGGGGCTGTGTGTCGCTACCTAGAAGGGGCTGTGTGTCGCTACCTAGAAGGGGCTGTGTGTCGCTACCTAGAAGGGGCTGTGTGTCGCTACCTAGAAGGGGCTGTGTGTCGCTACCTAGAAGGGGCTGTGTGTCGCTATCTAAAAACACAAAAAAAAAAAACAGCAGTAACACGTGGGAGGCTTAGTTACAGTGCCCATGTATGATACTGTCTGTTAGACAACGTATCTAAGCCTACCACAAGGTAGGCTTAGATACATTGTCCAAGCAGACAGCGTCACACATGGGCCATGTATCTAAGAATACCACATGTTAGGCTTAAATACAGGGCCCCAAAACACTGTAATCTTATACAAGAATAAAAGTACTGTCTTCTGGGGTCCTGTATCTAAGCCTACATTGTATTAGGCTTAGATACAGGGTCCATGTGTGACACTGTTTGTTAGACCCTGTATCTAAGCCTAACTCTATGTAGGCTTAGATACAGGACCCCAGCAGATCTTATACAGTATACTAGTATAGGCTCTGCTCCGGGACCCTGTGGAATCCCCTGACATCGGAGCAGAGCCTATACTAGCGTTGTGAGGCTCCTCCTTGGGTCTGCTCTGTCCTCTCCCTAGGGAGCAACTGTGTCCCGCGGGAGCGCCCGTGTGCCGCGTGTTTGATAACCCGTTATCAAAGCCTACTATGTGTAGGCTTTGGCAATGTATGATATAAAAGTGCTGGAGCTGACATTGTACCTCGTAGACCGGGATAGTCATATGCAGGTGCCGTCCTTGTTCACTGTGAACACGCACAGGCGCGCTCACAGTGAACAACTACATAGGCTGGGCGGACACTAAAGAACCAGCACCCGCAGAAACGACACGTCATCAGTGACGTGTCGTATACCATCCGAGGTCTCTCTCTGGTCCGAGACCATGTGATCGGTATACGACACGACAGTGGAGGAGGCAGAAAACGTGACGTCGGAGCTCATGTGATCAGCAGGAAAAAGCAGCCAGAGCGGAGAACAGAAGCAAGATTGCAAGGGTAAGTATATTATGTAATTGTAAATATCTGCAATGTGGTTTGAAATGTAAAAAAAAATAAAAATCTCGGACAACCCCTTTAAGACAAACATTGGACAACAGCATTACAATGTACTACCTTAAAAGGTATATCCATCTTTGAACACAATTTTCCAGATTTTATTTTGTTAAAATGTACATAAAATTCAGTAACTTTGTAAATACATTACTTATCTTATACTGATGCAAGTTACAGTTTGTATTTTAGTCCAGAGCTGTATTTGCAATTCTGCTGGTGTTACGAAGTTGACAAGACTGACGTAAGATACATTCTTATCAGTTTAACTGACCCCTATAATATAGTATATTACTGTACAGTGCCTCGAGTGAAGACCACACTTCCCAGAATGCAAAGCACCAGTTCTTTACAGACACTGAACCAGCAAGAGATGATGGGATATTTCAGCGCTGAAGTCTGTAGAATAATACATGGAGATCGGACTTTACAGGTTACAGGTTGTAGCTCAAGATCAGTACAATATTTAGATTGTGAGCCCCAATGGGGACAGTAAAAAAAAAGAGGACCTCTGTACAGCGCTATATAAGTAACTGAAATAAATAATAAATAATATTAGTAATGCATTGTATTTACAAAGTCAAAAATTCTCTGCACCATGTTCTCCCCGCAGTGGACAACATTCTATTTCCTCTACCTCTTCTACACCATCAGTCTCCTCTCTGGCTCGTCCCTCCTTCACGACTATGACCACAAATGTTCCATCAACCCCAAACATCATGGGGACAATTTCAAGTGTAGACGTCTTGGGGAGAAACCCTATATCTACATCGGCCACGAGCTCCCTGATGAGTGGTCCCCCGAATGCCTTTCCTTTTTTAGGGACACATCACACCCCATGGAACCAACCGAAATAACATCTGTGACTGACACCTCAGATGATTTACAGATTTATAATCTTTCTTCTGTGCAGTTGAGTCCCCATCAGGAGTCGCTTCTACGGAGAGGTCTCTCTTATACCCCTACATTTGCCTTTGACGAGTTCTCTTGGGTTAAGGACATTCATCTTTTTGCCAGGAAGCTGGCATTGCATAAATATTTTAAGACCAGGACCAATGATGAACATCAAATGGATTCTAGTGAACGTAGAACCCTACAGGCCCTTGAGGACTTGTCTGATGAAAACGAACACCGCATCAGCTCAGCTACTGGCCCTTTTTCCTCTTTAAGACCTCGATCTAGGATGACCCCTCCCTTTGCACAATACGCACATATCGATGTCTTTGTTAAACTGGTGAGCTCCGAATTGGGGAAACTCAAAGCCAATAAACATGGCATTAATCATAATTTGAATAAAATGGAACAGGATGCACTAGACACACTGTGTAATAACGATGAAATTATTATAAAACCCTCAGACAAGGGTGGTAATATTGTTGTCATGGATCGTACGTATTATGCATCCATGGTCCACAAATTACTTGATGATAGAACTACATATGTCATCCTTGAAAGGAACCCTACAAACCTTTTCACATCTGAGTTATGCTCCCTATTGGATGATGCTAAGTCTGGACAACTTATCACCTCAGACGAATTTAAATTCTTGTACAATTCCACTCCGACTATTTCAACTTTCTATGCACTTCCAAAGATTCACAAGGTTACAAGACCAGTTCCTGGGAGACCCATTGTCTCTGGAAATGACAACCTGACACAGGGCATCAGCACTTATGTTGACGAGATGTTGGCACCCTTTGTTAAGGCCTTACCCTCTTTCCTGAGAGACACCAAGGACACCCTCACCAGAATCCAGGGGATCAATGTCACTGACACTACCTTAATCGCCACTATTGATGTAGAATCACTTTACACTAATATTAAGCACGATTTGGGTTTACAGGCGGTCCAGTATTTTTTGAATACCAAGGGAATACAATTCCAGGCACACAACACTCTGATACTTTCACTTCTTAAATTTCTATTAACTCACAATTATTTTTTATTTGATGGTAAATTCTACCACCAGGTAAAGGGCACAGCAATGGGCACAGTTTGTGCACCCACTTATGCTAATTTATTTTTAGGGTGGTGGGAGGACACTTTAATTTTTAATGAAGATTTACTTTTTTTCACCTGTCATATACTATTCTGGGGGAGGTATATTGATGATATACTGGTCTTCTGGGATGGTGACACTACACTCTTTCATGATTTCATGGATATACTTAATCACAATGATATTGGCATGAAATTCACTCACCACATACACAAAAACACTATTGATTTTCTTGATCTTCAGATCTCTCTGGATTCTGGTGGCGGTGTCCACACTAATGTCTTTAGAAAAAAGACTGCTACCAATAGTTTTTTACAATATGGTAGCTTTCACCCGCCAGCACTCAAGAGGGGTATACCTATTGGTCAGTACCTTAGGGCCAGAAGGAACTGTTCCGAGGAACACACTTTCAAATTAGAATGTGATGCCCTCTTCCATAAATTTTTGGCAAGAGGCTACCCCAAAAAAATCCTACATCGAGCCTATGCCAGAGCCAAGGCCACTCCTAGAGAGGAATTGCTTTATGGCAGAAAAACTAATGCTGAGGAAAGATCTGTAGGTTCCAAAATTAGGTGCATTGGCAACTTTGACACCTGTTCCACTCAGATATCTAAGATTTTAGGGAAGCATTGGGCTGTTCTGCGGTCTGATCCTGACTTGGCGGATGCTATTTCTGACATTCCAAATGTGACTTTTCGACGCGGTAGGAACCTTCGTGAGTTTCTTACGCGGAGCCATTACTCTAGACCACTTATCTCTCGTGATACATGGCTTTCAGCCCCCACGGTAGGATCCTTCCCCTGTGGTAGGTGCTCCTTCCGCACATATATGCCCAAGACCAAGTGTTTTACCAACCCCCTAAATGGTTGTCAATTTTCCATCAAACACTTTATTAACTGTCAAACTACTGACGTTGTATATGTCGCCAGATGCCCTTGCCCCAAACTGTATGTTGGCAAGACCACCCAGCAACTCAGGAGAAGAATCTCTAGACATATTAGCAGTATTAATATGAAAGAGGACACCTCTATTTCTAGACACGTGAGATCTTTCCATGGGAGCGACCCTAGGGTCCTTCAATTTTGGGGCATAACGCAGTTGAAACTTGGACCTAGGGCCGGTAACTTAGATAGGAGGCTACTGCAGGAGGAGGCACGATGGATACATAGGCTCAGTTCTCTGAGTCCCAATGGCCTCAATGAGGGGTTCACCTTCATGGCTTTTTTGTAGGGGGTATTGAACCCTCTTCTTCTGCTGTCATTGACCTTTTTGTGAAACCTTTTTGCTGAATTAATCGTTCTTGCTGAACATACTTTTTCTTGTGTTATTTCTGTCGGTCTGACAGTTATGTGATACACTGATCACCACATATGCAGTTTTGATGTATATCTAGTTATACTATTCTAATGCTTGTCAAGCACTTTAATTATCATTGATGCTGCTATTTGACACAACACATGATTTGTTTTGATCCTTGCTCTCTTATTTTTGGCTCTGTCCACTGGACGTATGTATGTGTATATAATATCATGCACCTGCGTGCATTGACTCTGCATGCTACGTTGTGCAGCTGGATTTATGCTCTCCCTGTGATTATCATGACGTTTATACTGTTATATATGGTACTTGACATTTACTGTCACTAGTGATTGAGGCTCCTAGCGTTATCCACTTGTTTGGATTTAGATATTTTGATTGGGAGCCGCTCTGCATTCTTCACTGGCTGCCTTCGTTGTCAGTCTCCTCGTATATTTAGTTCTCTGAACGACTATCACCCGTTTTCACTGGTGTGCGCTTGCGCCCAGCTCCCGTGGTGATTGGATGCCTGATCACGGCGTCCCATTGGCTTGCAGCCATGCCACTCATCTTGTCGTGGGGGCTTGTCATTTGTGATTATCTGATTGGCCCAGAGGAGGGTGTTTGCTGTGACACTTCATGCGGACGTCATATACACGAGCCTTTATAGGGAGCAATTTTTCAAACGCGCGCTCATTAGCCCCGTGTTATCCCCTGAGGACGCTGCTTCTGCAGCGAAACATGTCGGGGGGGCTAACGCTATCTTAATCTATCATTGACGGTCTTGTCATTGCTTATACCCGTGGGGGACTATTTCTATGCACGGCAGTCTGCAGCTGCCGAATCAGTTTCTCCCACTGCGCCCAGCGTTGCACTGGGTACATGCACACTGACTCCTTGACACACACTGGCCGTCTTTTGATATAATTTTAACTCTTTAGTGTTGTCTGTCTGTTTGATACATAATAAAAGTTATATTTTAACTGACTTCACTGACATTTATCGACTAGTCGACTGGTGGCTGGGAAATTGGGACTCTGTGCCCTGGCACATTTCTCTTTAGAGACCATGTGATCGGTATACGACACGACAGTGGAGGAGGCAGAAAACGTGACGTCGGAGCTCATGTGATCAGCAGGAAAAAGCAGCCAGAGCGGAGAACAGAAGCAAGATTGCAAGGGTAAGTATATTATGTAATTGTAAATATCTGCAATGTGGTTTGAAATGTAAAAAAAAATAAAAATCTCGGACAACCCCTTTAAGACAAACATTGGACAACAGCATTACAATGTACTACCTTAAAAGGTATATCCATCTTTGAACACAATTTTCCAGATTTTATTTTGTTAAAATGTACATAAAATTCAGTAACTTTGTAAATACATTACTTATCTTATACTGATGCAAGTTACAGTTTGTATTTTAGTCCAGAGCTGTATTTGCAATTCTGCTGGTGTTACGAAGTTGACAAGACTGACGTAAGATACATTCTTATCAGTTTAACTGACCCCTATAATATAGTATATTACTGTACAGTGCCTCGAGTGAAGACCACACTTCCCAGAATGCAAAGCACCAGTTCTTTACAGACACTGAACCAGCAAGAGATGATGGGATATTTCAGCGCTGAAGTCTGTAGAATAATACATGGAGATCGGACTTTACAGGTTACAGGTTGTAGCTCAAGATCAGTACAATATTTAGATTGTGAGCCCCAATGGGGACAGTAAAAAAAAAGAGGACCTCTGTACAGCGCTATATAAGTAACTGAAATAAATAATAAATAATATTAGTAATGCATTGTATTTACAAAGTCACTCAACTTTTATATATAGATCTGTAAAATGGAGCCTGAATGTGGACATACTCTTTAACTATCAATTTTCATGATCTAATTTTCTTTCATTTTGAATGGAAAACTTGACAATCAACCAATTAACAAACGTATTTATATTAGTTGTTCCAATAAGGACATTGCTAACGATACAAAATAAAAATCGATACAAAAGCTACTTACCTCTATCAACATGTACAAGGAAAGCAAAGTGACTGCAAGATTGTAAACTATTAAGTGACCCCTGAGAGAGAACGCTGCTCTGGTGTTCATATATTTGGTCCCCAACCATATGGAAATCAAGTAGAGGATAGTCAAAGAAAGAGTGGGAAGGTAGGAGTCCAGCATTAACCATTCTCTAACCCTTGGATCTGGAAAGATGCAGAAAATAATGAGAACCTGATATACAGACAGTTCATTATAAGCCAGTGAGCTACATTGTATTTCTATCCTTACCATGTAAAACACAGCTGAAGTGAATAGGCACAACACAATTAGAAACAGATCATTAAAAGACCATTCATATAATGACATTTAATGGAGATAAATACATTGATGGGAGGTTCTTTCCTTGCTGAAATACTTAGGTAATAGCAACACGTGCTGGTACAGTGGGAGCTTTGAACAATATTATCAAAAGTGGTTTGTATCCAGATAAAATCCTATGACTGTCCATAGGTCAATGATCGGGAACGAGCATTTGTATGAAGGCTCATTGACCCCATAATTGGCCCGTGTAATGGAGCCTTTACTGTAAACTGCAATAAAACAGGTAATTAAGAAGCTTGGGCGCCTTCTTGAAAGGACACTGATAAGGTTATGTGGTCTGGGTGTATAGAATTTCTTATTTATGGAGTCTGGAACATATTTTTTTAAAACATTGTAAAGATAAATTGGCAACTCAAAAACATTTTTTATTTTTATCTTTATTTGGATCAACAGTCCAGAAATAACACATGGGATTTGACGCTGACTTAAATTGAGATTATCGACAAACAGTAGTTTTATCGTTGTTCTTTTTCTGTATTTACACCGGCCAATAACCGATTGGAAACAAGTCAATTGTGATGATAGTTGACCATTGTATACAGGTCTTTATGCCTATTGCAGGGTCTGGGGGGGGGGGGGGGGAGGTGCATGACATACAGATGGGTGCCTCAGGTTTGGCTGATATTCCCAGTCCTGTTTCAAGGCTCTCTAACTTAATTACAATTTACATTTTACCCAGCCAACCAGTGCCCCTTCTCCACCTCCTCCTCATTTCTCTGGATTGGCTGATATCCCAAGTCATGTTTGAAGGATATCCCGCTTAATCGGAATTCACATTTATAACATGTAGAGACGCAGAATATACGCTGACTGACACACTTTCTTTAAATGTCAATTTGTATATAATTTACTTACCTCTTGGCCCAAACAAATAATCCACAAAACCATTTACTTCTCGATCTAGTGTCTGTATGTGTTCCTGAAAAAAAAAAAAGCAGGACATTAATCGTATATATATATATATATATATATATATATATATATATATATATATATATCTGAAAATTAATTTCTGTTGTCTGTTGCATTTTCTTTATGCACGGCCAAACGACTGGACCAATCTGCCCCAAATTTGGCACATTAGTACCTACCATTCTTGACATATTCACAAAAGCAAATATGACACCAAAGGCTTCCACATCAAGGACCTTCCTCCATATCACATCACATGACCCGTATTAGCCAATAGAGAAGCTTGCAGGTCCTTCATTCTTAGCCTCACTCACATACACACAGTTGTCTATAACAACCAAGCCATTTTTCGTTTCTGGACGTGTAAATCAACGTAAACGAACTGTACCTATACTGGATTTCAGCATTCTCATAAATTGAACCCCTTTCAGACCAGTCATGCCTCCATAAAGTAACCCTGCACTTGGACTTCATTAGATATGTCGGCTTCATATCAGTAGGAAATGACGTTTTTAACCACACACACAAACAACAAACAAATAGACCAGTGTGAAGCCGGGGAACTCTGCTATTCTATATTATAAAAGTGAATGTCTGTCTGTCCTCTATAGGCATCCAAACACCTGAACTACTTGACCCCAACACATAGGTACATTGGGTGTTCAGGAAGGTTTTCGTAAAGGTTCCGACCTTGCTGTTCTCTGTTATCAGCCATTATCACATGATCATGATCCAATACTATAAAAGAAAATACAAATGCTTTCATAGTAAAGATGTTTTTATCTGGCAGTAGCAGGTAGTGTAGTTTACAAGATAATCCTAGATGGGAAGGTACAGGGGAACGGTTACCCATAGCAACCAATCAGATTACTGATGGACAGGAGGAGAGTTGCATTACTAGCTGCAGAGACTCCTCTCGCCCAACTGCAAGATGATCAAATGCGTCATACTGCTGCTTGAGCAGCTGAAACGCCTCAGCAAACTCTGGCTTTCTCAGTAACAGATCAGATAGGTGGCTCTCAGAAGCGCAGAGACTCCTGCCTGAACGCAGGCCAGTCAGCAAGCTGATAGAGCACATCATGTTCAGCGTGCTAATGAGTGGGCTTTCATGCAGGATGCTGTTTTAAATTATGATCCAACCATAGTCTATGGCCAACTGGTAATAAAACTGTCAATGTTGTTAATCAACAGTCTCTGTCACAGTCTTATGACTCCATTTCCTACCAGTTTAGTTGTTAGGTATTTAGGAAGTTAAAATTGAAATAAACAATGTGTAACTGGTGGGGGTACTAGCAATTTCCCCAGAAACCAAGAAAATATGAGGGCATGGATTACTCTCCTGGGCACCCTTGGAACAAATCCAATGAGCAAACAAACAGACAGCCCGACACGAGGCAGCGCCATGTGCTTTTTCTAGTGTATATATATATGTATATAGATATATCTTAAAGTTTTTTAAGATGCTAGTGTTGTAAACATTACATATATAATTTAACATTTTTAATAACTGTAGAAAACTTAAATAACTAAAGTAAAATTGTAAATATTAAGATCATACAGTACATTGTTAGGAAATGTACTTATTGGACACATTGACAAATGCAGGAAAACATTCCAAAAAGAAAGATTTAATAACCATTTCCTCTCGGATCTGTCCCATTCTTGGTTAAAACGGGGAAAGGGGAACGGACTCCTTTAATGTTACTTGGAATTGAGTTCACCGCTCTATGGCATGACAAAAATATTGCTCTATTTTTTTAATGAGATCATTTTGTACTTGTGTAAAACATTCAATACCATTATCTTAAAGGGGATGTCCAGGAATATATAAACAGATGTAGACGACATGAGGATGTGCTCCAATTTACAATCAGATATCCTACCCTCTACTGAAAGGATAATACAGGACTTTCTAATTCACTGCCGTCACAAGTAGTGACAGTGATAAGACCCATAGAGAACTCTGCCCATTGTCACTTCTAAGTAAATTTAAAGCCAGGTAAAGCAATCATATGGACTCCTCTCTATATTCCATTTCCCCCTTAGGAACTCCAGGATACTCCAGACCCCTTTTATGTCTTGGGGTGGCACACATTTCTATACTGAAAAATTTATTTTGGTTGCAGATAAAGCAAACCATCCCAGATTCCACGAAATAAAGATGAAATGAAATTGTGTACTTGTTTATACAGCCTGATACGTCTGCAATCAGTACATAACATAGATAATATCCCTCATTTCTGGGACACATAAGATAAGAATAAAGTTAAGAATTTAAGACTAATTAACCTTGAAGCAGAAAATAAGAACCTCCCGAGGATCCAGTGCAAAAAGTAGGTAACACTTTCTAATTAGGCCATTTTAGTCAAGTTCTGTGACCTAAACATTATACCAAATTATCAAAAAAAAGATAAAAACCGTACATAACTTCATTTCTACACTGCTCCATGTGAGTGACGTCACAGCGTGATCTGCCAGAAGCTGGGCGTTCTAAAGAGAAGTGGATGATACTTCTCATCAGAACGCCCAGCTAGTAAAAGAAGTAAAAACGTCCCGATGTACACACATAATACACGCCCAGTTGTACTTTTACTGTAAACACGCCCAGTTGTACTTTTGCAAGCCTCATTTGCATAAATACAAAAATGGTCATAACTTGGCCAAAAATGCTCGTTTTTTAAAAATAAAAACGTTACTGTAATCTACATTGCAGCGCCTATCTGCTGCAATAGCAGATAGGGGTTGCAAAATCTGGTGACAGAGCCTCTTTAAGCTAAATGTACAACATACAATACACATACAGAATGTTAAATTATTCTTATAAAATAGAAGGAAAATGAAAAGCGGTTGTCCACTTTTGGACTGACTAAATATGGCCTTACAATACATTTGTGTAGTGTAGCTATTTTGAGAGTACATTAACCATTTTGATGGGTATAGACCTCTTTAGTTGAGTAGTACCTCTTTCACCACTTTCTTCAATTCAGACATCCGCATATTGCACAACAAAAAAGTATGTGAATGTTACTGTTATGGAAGGAAGGCGATGTAGTTGGCAATTATGTGGATTCCGTGACTAGCAGTAGTGGAGACACTGGTTGGCATTTGGAAAGGCATTGTGGATGAACTATTGTTGGCACTTTGGAGACAGTAGCTGAAACTCATGGGAAATCTTCAGCTGTGGTACATTGCTTGGCACTGTCAATCCCTCGTGGGGGATGGTGGTATTCCTTATTATTGTGGTGGGGGTGGTGTGTGTACCTATTTTTTATTTCAGAATGTTAGAAGGTCTGCGATAATGGAAGTTTTACATTTTGAAGGAGTTTTTTTCCAAGCCACTTGAGTGTATTGTTGAACTGCCATAAGTATCTGCAGTGATGTAATGCGCAAACCAGGATCGGGATTTCTGATATTCTAAACCATACAGAGGAAATGTCAGCCATTAACGTCTCGGGATGAGATTTAGATATAGGCGTGTTCACACATGCGTTGGTGTATTCTATTGTTCTGCTCTGTCAGAGGAGCAGAACAAGGAAATAACAGAAGCAACGGTTCCGTTGCACAACGGACACCGCGGGCAGAACTCATTGACTATAATAGGTTCCATCAGCTTTCCATCAGTCTGTCCGTGATGCAGCATTCTGCACTATTGCCTCTGGTAATCTCAGCCAGATCTGCGATGGAGGCCTCTGACGGAGCCTCCAACGCAGATGTGAACAGGGCCTTGCACGCGAATATAACTCAATGGTAACTATTTTGAAACTGTCACAATTGAGTTCTCTTGAAAAGCCATTGCAATCTTTTCTTATTAAGTTGCCCACACTTTGGATGCCACATGCTAGCACAGATCTGAAGTGGCTCTGTAGCCCAGACCTTCAAGCCTGCTTTGCCCATAGCGCTATAGTGAAACTATATTCTAAATGCCTTGAAAAGTAATAGAATTCCCAGTATTAAAAAGTGTAAGTAAATATCCAGCATTTGCTCAGGGTTCCAATAGTACAGTCATTCCAGCTATAAGTAGGTGAAAGGACCCACATTAAAATGCTGGTCCCAATCTTCCCTTTTATCTGCGTGACCTCGGAGCATTATGGTGAATACAGAATTTGCAAGTAAAAACATCTTTCTGTCTGGGAATGCAGCTGTTCAGACTGGACCTCCACATTTAACTCTTAGATTTCAAACTAAAGTCTTTATCTGACAAAGTACCAATGAGCCAACTATGGAACATATGTATATTATTAATAACAGATGTAATTTCAGACCCTTCATATAGTACTTTCACTCAAAATGATCTGCTCGTGAACGTCTAATGTATCTACTTATTGTCATTACACTAATTACCTAATAGAAGAAAAGGATGGGTTATAACCATCAGTTCAATAATTTATTTCTGGTGGAAAAGAAAACGTGGAAAGGTCTCTAGGGTTGATGCTATCTATAGATGCTACTCTAGCATTTCCAAAGTATTAAGCTTTTCTTCAGGTTCTTAATGAGGAAATCCAATTTAGTGTGCCATCTACCTAAAGGCGTTTTACGTGTTATAGTATTAAGTCTATACAGGCACAATATGTACAAATAAAACACTTTGTAATATATTTCTATCATTATTTCTGTGCCGCAAGTCCTCGGTCCTCTCAATTTACAAGCTAACATGATGTTCACAGTGACCTATTGCGATGATGTTTCATTTATAGTCACGGGATGTCATCAGTTTTTTTTTTAGAAACTAATATTTTTAGTATTTTTATTTTATTTCCTGTTTTCTCATATAAACCTATGTAAGTTTTTTATATTTTTAATTTTTGTCTATAAAGACCTATAGTTATAACTTGGAATACTACAAAAATCCCTTTACGTTCTTAATTGCACAGTTAATTTCAGGGTAGTTTCTAAAAACATATATTTTTTTTAAGCCCAAACTGGGATTGAATTCAAAGAGAAGAGAAAAGTATAAATTCTTCCTCTATAATTATTCTCGGTTTAGAATTCACTGGTTACTTTGGCTGAACAATAAAAAGCATCAAACACAGCAGCAAACTGTGGTGTGTGAACATACTGTGTGCCTAACCCTTTCTTGTCCGAGTCCTTCAATGCCTAAATGTCTACCGCATCCTTTTCGATTGGTGGGTGACTATTTATTTTTACATTGTATACTTTATCTAAATATTTTATTCCGTTTTTTTGTGGCGCCATTTGGGCTTTAATATCGTACCATAAAACAACTAATATCTTTTGATCTTTTTATACACTACAATCTGCCATCACAGTAGTGGATGTATATTGATGAACTATCTGCATGAATATATGTATTGTGGACACGTTGGGTTTAAGTGCTCTAACCCTGTAAAATTAGAGAAGTACTGGAAAAAACAAAAATACAGGCAGAGCGCCTCATAGGACAGTATGTAGCAACAAGGTACCGTTTGGGGAATGAGTAGGTGAAAACTTGCTCACTTATTATGGTTGTGAGATGGACACAACAACCTAAGCAGTATATAATGTAGTGACTCTGGGTGCAGCCGTCTCAACTGGATCGCCGGCGTTAGTCCAAACCACTAAATCCGTCACTTTATTGGCAAGTTTTAGTCCAAAGAGCATACAGCACTGGCGAGGTTCAAATTCGTTTGCCATAACTATTTAGGAGGGTAAGCCAGTCCTATATTCTTTTCGTACTAAAACTTGCTAACCCTGTAAAAGGAGGGATTCGCACATTAAATTTTGATGCAGGATTTTTAAAGGCTTTGGACACCTTTGGACTGAATTTATTTTATTTAATTTTTCATTTGCTTCCGAAATACGAAGCGAAGTTAAGCAACTTTCTAAATAGTCTTCAGAAAAAATTTCCTATCATTTTGCTGCTGTGGAGACCGTGCAGCTCCTGTAGATTACTGGCTGTAATGTTGCTTCTAACTCAAATCCGTCAGGGGTATTTTTATCAAAACACAGTATACTCTAGGGATGGTCATTTTCCCAATAGGTTTCTCTCTAAGACTTGAATACCGCCAGGAAAAACGCATGTCACATTTAAAACAATAAAAAAACACTGGCGTTTCTACATACAGTTAGAAGTAAAAAAGCACCAGACAAAAACCCTGTGAGAAGAAGGCTGAATGAAGTCTGAATGTACATGTTCTACAAAGTCAGTACCAGAGAGCATATATCACACACTGCGGATAAAGATATGACTTTTTTTTTTTTTTTTTTTTTTACATGGCTGCATCATTGTATTCAGCTCATTCTGTTAGCTGAGAAATAAAAAAAGGAACAGTTCAAAATAATATCCCAGTCAAGTGGACCCGTTGTGACGTTCGTTTCTTGAGTGTTGACAGGTGTGAACACGGCCTCGCCAATGGATTTTGGAATATTTGCATATACTATACTTTGCAATAGGATCACAGACATATTTACAAACATATTACCATACCCTTATATTGTATTACCATTATCTAATGTCTTGCAGTACTTGAACAATTCTGCTTACAAGGCAGATCAATGCAATCCTTTTATAAGTAATCCTCCTTAACTCTTTCTTGTTTTATCCCAGTGCTTAAAGCTTCACACAGCTCTCCATTCGAGATTAGAAAGATTTAAACCTGTTCCTACTACATCTGTGTTGCTCTTTTATTAGTAGCAACAGAAGCCAGTTAATGTATGATCGCTTGATGGTGACCTAACGTTGCTATATAAGATTCTATCCGTAATATAACCTTATATAGGGGTCAATTTACAAAGCACATCAATTCCTTGAAAGACTCCATGGTCTGACATAGGCCATGTTCATTCAGACGTGGCAGAATTTTTCCGCTGCTAATGTTGCTGCAGATTCGAGGCAATTACACAACAAATTTACACCAACATTTGCATATTTGACAGGTAATTCAGACGTTGCAGATATCACAGCGAACTTACCACAGATTTCAGTTTTTGCATTGCAAAGGCTGAAATCCGCAGTGAAATTCCGCTGCTTCTCCGAAACAAAATGTGCATGCTGCGGAGGGAAAATTCTGCACCGCAGCCTAAATTCCGCACAGTTATTTTCCGCAACGTCTGAACCTAAAAATCTATAGAAACCAATGTTGAAAACGGCTGCTGCAGCTGAATTCAACAGCAATTCCGCCAAGTCTGAATGTGCCCATATACTGCAACAAATTGCAGTATGTGTCTGCTTTGCAGAAAACTAGCTTCTTCCCTGGTTCAGAATCTTACTATCCTAGATTTCTTATGCTTGTCAGGATTAGATAGACTATTTATATGTAACAGTTTTATTTCATTTTGCACGGCATTGATACAGCTCTGAAATGTGAATGCCAGTTTTTGCATATGTCCCAGGCTCAAAACTGGTTTGCAAATAGGTAAAGAAGTGCACAAAGAAAAACACAGCAAAATAGAATGTAAAAATGTGTATTTTTTCATACAATTTTTTGCTGGAAATTTTCATATAAAATGCCCAAATAAAGCTATTTAGTGCTCTTACAGTGGCATAATGTGACGACCATATAGAGCCAGACACACTTTGTCTATATAGTCAGACTGTGGTGACATATAGCAAAACAGTACCAAGTGAGAGCCATACTTTCCCTAATAAATTGTGCATTCAATAGACCATTTAGCGCCAACAGCGCCAAGATAATGCCTACAGTTCCCCATAACACAGCAGCCACCACTTACCCCTCCCCCCTTTTGTTCCTGTGCTAAAAATGAACTCTCCTACACTTAGTGCATTAGAGTAATGCTGCCCTCAGCTGGTGGCAGTTGGTAAAGCTAGTAATGTCCCATTGACATTACTAGTTTTACTATAGAGAAAGATTCAGTCCTGTAGCTCCTCCCAGCAGTCAAGACCTTCTGGACTCCACGGGAGGTGACTTTCTGGACAGACCACAAAATCTAAGACTGTCCTGCCTGATCCAGTATACTTGGGAGGTCTTCATAAGTTATGGAAAGTATTAATCATTTTTATTTAGATTTTAACTATGAAATGTTGTAAGGCTCCTGAGTTCAAATCTCGCATCAATTCCTACTTGTTCAGCGTCTCTACAGAATTAGTTCTGGTGATTTTATTTCTGTAAAGTGTTTTTACAACAGGGAATGTACAGGGGAGCTGTTAAAGAGATATCTGTCGGCAAGCTTCTTGACTGGTTCCAATAGCAACCAGAAGAATTGTGAATGTAGATCTGGGCTTTAATACAGGCTGTAACTCTGGACTAGTGCAAGGATTTTACAGACGCAACATTTCCTGTATTTATGTGTATTTTATTTCTATGTATACTGTTATAATGAATTCAGTAACCGTAACAACAGAAACATTCTAAATTACTATATTGAAATAAATGGGCTAAAAAACAATTACCGTAGCTACAAAATGGCTGCCTCGTTTGCTCTCTAGGCCCAATAAATGCAATGAAGTCATAGAGACTATTATGCTCACTCCTATATGCTGCTAGTTGTATATAACACAAGCTGTACAAGCAAGGAACGTCCAATAGAACATGTGTTATCTGTATTTGCCATTTATTTTCCCTTGACTTTTAAGGAAGCACAGATTTTCGTATACTGAACTGGTGGAAAAGAGTGTGCTGGGAATCCAGGCTTTACTAAACTTGCAATATGACACTCCATTAAATCGCAAGAGACTTGTTAATAATGCAGTTTTATCTTCTGATTATTTAACAGCTTAAGTAGCAAGAAATTAAATATACCCTGAGGAAACCTCGGGACAGTATGACGCCAAGTTTTGGGCATCAATACTTAACCAGAACTTTCCTAGTGTAACAGACTGCAGAAACTGCAATTAGAACAAAATAAGTAGATAAATAGGATAAGTAGACAGATAGGCTTTGACAAAGACCCCAGGGGGGGTTGAAACGTTGCAAGTTTGAGTGAATAAAGACTCACTTATTTTGTATGACCAGAAATTCATGGACCCAGATTTGTGACTGCGCCTGCACTCCCCACTTGTTATGGAAACATTATGGTTGTGCTGCCGATTTCTTAGATGGAACTGCTCATCACATGTAAAACAGTGACCTATTTCCAAACAATGTATGATACGGGCTATGTTGAATAAAAGGAACTAATTTGCAATATCGGTGAGTGCCACAACATTTATTCTACTATCAAAGATAAAATGAAATAACATGATATTTCTAGAAAACAAATAGTGGCATAGATTATCAAACTGTTTTACAAAGAGACATAAAGTTGGCCCATAAGTGGACCTGTCATAAGGCAGCTTCACTTTTATCAGGGATTTCTACAAGATGACCATGAAGGATAAAACAGTGGGTGCCACAAGCCCACACTATTCACTGGGTGGCATCTTTAATCCTTTATGGATATTTTGGGCAATGCCCTGTCGAAAGTATACTTGTAGAGCAGGGGTCTCAAACTCGGCCGGGTAAGTGGGCCGCATATAGAAAAAATGGGAAGTTGACGGGCGGCATTACTTTCAAATTTGATACAATACAAAATGATTGTTAATGAATTAGTTACTTGAACTACTATAAAACTATATACCGCAGTTCCCTCTGTGGATGCTGCCACAATGCCCTCTGTGGATGCTGCCACAGCGCCCTCTGTAGATGCTGCCACAGTGCCCTCTGTAGATGCTGCCACAGTGCCCTCCGTGGATGCTGCCACAGTGCCCTCCGTAGATGCTGCCACAGTGCGCTCCGCAGATGATGCCACAATGCCCTTCGCAGATGCTGCCACAGTGATGTCAGGGGCTTGCCCAGAGCTGGAGTCCCGGAGCAGAGCCGCTTCTAGCACTCTGCCTGGGATTCCAGCTCTGCTCCTGACATCACTGTCCATATATGGACAGAGATGTCAGGGGCAACCCCAGAGCTGGAGTCCCGGGCAGAGCGCTAGTAGGCTCTTCCTGGGACTCCAGCTGTGCTCCTGACATCACTGGGACTCCAGATGTGCTCCTGACATCACTGGGACTCCTGCTCTGGGGAAGCCCCTGACATCATTGTCGATGTATGAACAGCAATGTCAGAGGCTTCCCCAAAGTCCCAGAGCAGAGCCTATACTAGCGCTCTGCCCGGGACTCCGGTTCTGGGGAAGCCCCAGACATCGTGTGTGCAAACAGAGACACCAATGTCAGGGAATTCCACAGAGTCCTGGAGCAGAGCCGATACTAGCGCTCTGCCCGGGTCTCCGCTCTGAAGAAGACCCTGACACACTGTCCATATATGGACACCGATGTCAGGGAATTCGACAGAGTCCCGGAGCAGAGCCGATACTAGCGCTCTGCCCGGGACTCTGCTCTGGGGAAGACCCTGACACACTGTCCATATATGGACAGCGATGTCAGGGAATTCCATAGGGTCCCGGAGCAGAGCCTGTACTAGTGCTCTGCACCAGACTCCGGCTCTGGGTAAGCCCCAGACATCGCTGTTCATATGTGGACAGCGATGTCAGGGAATTCCAGAGTCTCGGAGCAGAGCCTATACTAGCGGCTCTGTGTCCCGTGGGCCACAGATGACAGCCCCAGGGGCCACATGCGGCCCGTGGGCCGCGTGCTTGAGACCCCTGCTTGTAGAGGCTACAAGTATAAATGTTCATTTTTAGTATAACAGCCACATTTTCAGTGCATTTATGGCATCTTTCCAATTATATACTAGTATATTTGCACTTTAGTTCCATACAAAAGGATCTACCGTGCTTCACTTTAAACCCATATGTATGTGGGAAAAATATTCCAGTTTTCATATTAGCCACTGAAGCACACACCTTAGGTTTCCTGCTTTCTGCAGCTCATTCTTCAGCTTTGCTGTATAGACTGGGACACTGTCTGCAAAGTCGCACCATTATCATTAGAGGTTGAAGGATTTATTGACAGCTCTGTTGTACTGCTGGATGCCTAGATAAGGCATGATAGCAATACTATACACACAGATAAGGCTATGTATAAATCTACCCTTTCACTCACTGGTGTCTGGGAGAGGGGGCTGTATTACATCTCTTCTTGGAGACTGTATTTGTTTATAGATACTTTTCTGTTGATTAACTTATTCCCATTCAGTGAAGCTACCAAAAAGCGCACACATCCTGCTGGACTGTGTATACTAACAATACAGGAAGGAAGTGTGTGCCTCCAATAATGCTGCCCCAGGGAAATAAATAGTTACAACATTTACAAAGTAAAATAAACCCAATAAGGAATATTTAGAAATGCCAATTTTCTGGTGTATATGGCTCTACGACTAAACGCCATATTTATGAAACCCCCTACACACGTTTTTCTGGAAAAAAAAGTTGGAAGGGCTTCCGAGTCACACCAAGCGACTAACTTGTAAAGTGTAGGAAAACAACGCCAGGTGGTTGTTTCCCCTATGACAGATTCTCGCACACGCTGCCCTAGGGGAGAGACTGGATTTTTCAGCAGGTCAGATCAGTTTCCGGCAGATTAAATACATTTCAATTAGTTTGAGATTTATCTTGATCTGTTTGGATAGAATTTGGTTAGAAATCTGTACTTGTAAATGCATCCGTATATATTAAATAAGGGAGAGACTTAAGTCAGTAATACATATTAGACAGCGATCTCTCTTGAATTACTAACCTATAAACATATACATTGGGGTCAGCTGACCATGCATGTTTATTACAATGGGGAGAGGGGTACTGGCAAGAAGTGCACTGATGTGTACAAAAAAATCTACCCATGTCTGCTTTTTTACTTACACCACCCACAAACTAAGGGTTTTTAGAACTGCAAAGCACCAGGCTGAGAGTGCAACAACCAACGCAGAAGCTAAACACAATTGATACAAACATTTTAGGAAAAAGATTGTGATTATCCAGACCATGCCATTGTTGGAACAATGCCAAGGTCAAATAAAGACTAAACTAGTAAAACGAATGGGAGAAGCAGAACAGATAGAATAAGGCTTCGTTCACATATCCGTTCTGGCTGTATTCTGACGTTCCGTCTGAGGTTTCCGTCAGAATAGAGCCGTGACGGACACAAACGGAAACCTCAGACGGGATATCAGAATAGGGCCCGAACCGATATGTGAACGAAGCCTAATATAGTTATACCCTAGCTGGTGACTCAAAACCTTCACAGTTCTAATCCACATAGCTGTGGCAGTTAACAACATTTAGTAGGTGGTGCAGAGGGTCCCAAAACTTCTTGTAAAGATTCCCGGATGGGTCATGACAACTGCTGCTCGGAACCTGAGCATGCAGCTAGGCTGCAGGAGTGGCCTACAAGAAGTCCTACATGGATTAGACAGTATACTAGCAGTGTTCTTTATACTACTGAAGCCAACAAACTCTTTGGTAGATGTCTTCTGTGTAATCTCAGGCTTGTGTGCAGCTGCACAGCCACAGAAACCAATCCATGACGTTCCAGAAAAAACGTTCTCATGCTGATGTTGTAGTGAATGTGGCAACTGAAGACAGGTAACTTTTACATGCAGCAAGCTTTGGCACGTAGTCTGCTTCTATATCATTGTGCCACCTACCATTTTGTGGCTGAGCTGTTATTGCTAGACATTTCTGTTTCACAATAAGGGTTAACAGAGGTAGCACCAAAGTAATAACTTGACAAACTGACTTGCTGGTGAAAATGTCAAATACTCCAACACTGCCCTGAAATCCTGTCAGCATAGGTCAGATTATTTTAGGATGATCTATAGCAATAGTCCTCAACTTGCGGCTCTCCAGATGTTGTAAAACCTGCAGCATTCTTGGGGTTGTAGTTGTACAACATCAGGAGAGCCATAGTTGGAGGCCATCTACATTATGTATCCCATTCGTAGGCTGCAAGCCTCCATAAATAGCATTCTATAGTCTGTTAATGAGATCTCATGTAACAGCAGATCATTTTATGAACCATGGTTAGACTACTCTACTTTTAATCACTAAAATAGATGACAATGTATTTTTTTTTTCTATTAAAAGGACCCCCAAAGTAGTGGAAATCTTTAATTGTTTTCTCAATGTTAACGCTATAATCAAAATTATTTCAAGCATTTTACAAGTGGTCTTAGACTTTTAATTTTCATGGATGTCATCACACATGCAGTTTTTGATGCCGTTTTTTTTAGACAGAGACGAGACATATCAATATTTCCTCCATAATGTTTCTTCTTTTTGGATCCACTCTTAGCTTTGGCTCCAAAAACTGTATCAAAAAGTGCAGGTGTGATTCCAGTGCATAGATCCAAATACAATGTCATACAACAGCTTGTATTAAACGGAATGTAGCATCAGAAAAGTACCTATTGTTTAAATCAAGTTATGTTAAAAATATGTTTTAAAGAGTTTTTGGTGTTTTTTTTTGTAATTTTCTATGTCATTATCTATATTCAAAAATAATCCTAAAATCTTGCACTCTGGCCACTGAGCCTCACAATTTTCTATGTCGTTATCTATATAAAACATAATCATAAAATCTTGCAGTTTTCACTCTGGCCACTGAGCCTCACAATAGACTGACACTTCCTGTTCTGTAGAGATCACTTCTCAGCAGTCATGTCATTATCATCACAGGCAGGATTACAATGAAAGGTAACACCTATATTTAGATAACATTGGGTCCACACTTGACAATAGGTTATGGACACAGCTCTCCTCCTGTCCCTTCCTGCACAATGACCTCTGCAAAGGTCACAGAGCATGCCTGGAAAACTCTCCCCTAGAAGTCAATGGGTCAGCTCCTGTTCACATATGGTCCACGTGTCTGCTGTAAAGCATGTCTCTAAGTGCTGGTAACAGCAGTTCAGTCAAGATGGCTGCTCCATAATCATATACAGAAAATAGAATTGAAAAAATATACAATCAGAAAACAAGATTGAGTCACGATCTGGTTTTAATTCTGAAAAAAATATAGGTGACACTTTTCCTTTAAAGTGATTTTCCTCTTACGCCTTTTTTTAAATCCGGCAACAAAGCAAACTTTATGTGTAAGATTTGTAAATGTAAATTAGAAAGCAAATACTACATCCTAAAATTTGGGATTATTGTACAGCAGATAACCCCCTCCTGTTCCAGCTTGAGGGGATAACAGGGGATTTTCTAACACATGCTGCTAGACTCTAGCGCTGTATAGTACAACACTGCATGACCTTGTTTCACAGCAGAGTGCTGGATTATAGGCGTATTTCTCATGTTACTGGTAAGTGTAGACCCAGACAGTGATATCTGAAACATCTGAAACACAGGATCACTCTGCTTGAAATGCTGACTTGACAAATGATGCATCAGCTTTAGGAAACCAATTCAATCCGTGCTGCTCTGGACGCTTAATACTTTCCCACTGCTCTGATAGATGGACAAGGAATTAGTGAAAATATACAGTTAAAACAGTCTGACAAATTGATATCTGTAAGAGGTTGTGGGATTTTCAGATTTTCTGGGTTGTATATAACATATCATATCAGCCTATTAGTTTTGGGACTAAAAATATCCCCCATGACCACCTAGAAGTCAGCACAGTGGGTCACACTTGCCTGTCTATTTAGTCAATGAGTCTTCATTTTCCGAAATAAGACGTCCCCAACCTTTTGCAGGTTGCATGCCACTTTTAAATATAACAGGTGGTGGTATAAAACATAGGATCAAGTTATATGACCCCGGCCAAAGTGTTAACTGCTAATGATATGGTTTCATCCTGGCAACAAGCCTTAATAATGCTACGACTGCCCTGGTGCTACTAGTGCACAACAATATCTGGAGAGTCAACAGCTGGGTAGCCACATAAAGGGAGTAGAGAAGGGAGGAAACCTCCAGCTCACCGGTTTGCGTCTCCAGACACTTCGCTCGGATCCCCGCGACGGCCAGCGGTGAATGATGCAGAAAAAGGAAAGGATGATCCAGCGCCGTGTCAAGTTTAAAAAGGAAGTACCATTCCCACTTTTATTTACAAATTCGATTAAAAGAGTAGTAACGGGTTGTGTGCCCGAGCCAACGCGTTTCGAGCACGTGCAGTGCTCTTAGTCATCTCCATGACTAAGAGCACTGCACGTGCTCGAAACGCGTAGGCTCGGGAACACAGCCCGTTACTACTCTGCATCTTGAGACTGCGTCTCCTTTTCATCTTTTAATCGAATTTCTAAATAAAAGTGGGAATGGTACTTCCTTTTTAAACTTGACACAGCGCTGGATCATCCTTTCCTTTTTCCACATAAAGTGGAATGAAAAGAGAAAAAACACGGCGCCACCTTGTGTAGATCAATAGGTAAAGGTGAGACAAGAGGGCAAGTAATATGCTCACCTAGATGTGAAGTTATTAAGACATGTAAAATAGAAACCACAGTGCTGCTGCCAGATCCAGATCGGTAACCCGAAGGGACCGCTTAGGTAGAGAGAAAATGCAGGAGAAAAATGGATCTTTCCAGGGGCGCTGCTGCGTGGTAGTAATGATAGGAACGAATTCCAGAGGTAATTGAAAGTTCAGTTTATTTTGGTGAGTGGCTACGCGTTTCAACGCTGAACAAGCGTCTTCCTCAGGCCATGTACACATTACAATACATTAAACACATCTTATATAGCATGTGGGTTCAGACTTAACACGAGTGAAAAAGCCGCCAAATCTGCAGAGGTCAAGGTGCGATCGTGACGTCACACCCGGCTTTTTTTCTTTTTTCTCCCCACCGCGGGGCACTGAATGTGTAGACACGTTTAATACACAAACAAAAATGATAATAATACTTTGTAAATAGATACATAACTCATGAACAAAGGGGTAATAAAATTGCAAATAGGAAAAAAGTTCATAAAAAAGTCTTAATAAGCGGTATCTCACTGTCATTAATATATGACTTTGAAAGCAGGGGATCATATATTAGTCTGTTGGTAATTAGATGGAAACAGTGGACTGAGGGTTATCAGCTTCTACAGAGGTCCAGGTAAATAATTCATGCTTATCTGCACTTGCTTCATTTAGAGTATATTGGATTACTCTGTGAAGTTCACATTCAGCTGTATTAACCCAGGTGAGGTTTAAGAAATGAATTTGTATTTTCATTTACTTCTGAGTTTTTCCCAGGGTAGTGCCACTCTTTCCACTTTCACTGCCCTTGATTGTCATGAGCAGGGGGATAGATAGATGGGAGCTATCCGTGAATGTGCCCTGAGTGCTGAGTGCCAGGGGGAAGGGGAAACATGCCACTCTGCCTTAAAGGATATGTACACCTTTGAAAGTGATATATATTTTTTTAATAAAAAAGTGAATCAGTGTGTTTTGTGCAACTTTATAATTTGTTTTTATTGAAAAATTCTGTTTACTTTTTGAGATACAGCTGCTTTGTATCCTGAGGGGGAATAATTTACGGACGCGTCGATACCAGTTATGTTAATTTTTTTTTATATTGTGCTTGAGGGAAAATGGGAAAACTTTTAATTTATTTATTTTTATTTATTAAAACAACTTTATTTTACTTGTCCCCCTAGGGGACTTGAACCAGCGATCTCTGGATTGCTGGCACCATATACTGCAATACTAATACTATCGTGCAGGGCTGTGAAAACAAGGAGACATGCTGCCGACATGATAGAAATGTATGGGGACGAGCGATCGGAGTAATGAGTGCTCGTCCCCATAAAAAAATCCTTGGGAAAGGAGCAAACGAGCGCCGATCAACGAGCTGTTTAGTTGATCGGCACTCTATGTTTTGGTCAAAATGGGATGAATGGGTAAAAGGATACTTAAAATGCAGATCTCAGGGATTACAGCTGCAGAATCTGTTTATTTCAAACATATCCATGTACGAGGAACACCTGCAAATAGCCGCAGTTCCCAAGGTCGTGCTCAGGGAACTGAACTGAAGCACATAACACAATAGACAATTTGAGCATGCCCCCTACATTCTCCCTCCTTCTCTAATTTATTCTACTACTCTTTTCCTTCTATTTCTTTCACTTTATTTGCGCTCTGTCCCAACAACACGTTTAAATACTTTGCAAAATATATATGTTATGGCTTAACATCTAGTTCTTACCATTAACTTGTTTGACTAGTCACATCTAGATGCTATGTATTCATTCCACCCCACTGTTTTATTTCAATATAAACTACTATTTTAATAGGTCATTTCAGGTCTTGAATAAAATTGGATTTTATGCTTTCTTCCCAATAACTAAATAACAGAATTATAAGTATTATTTATTTTCAGATTATCTGAGGGTAACGGCATTAGCCAGGCATCATGAGTTATTCAGCCTTATCCAAGAATCAAACCAATTTATTCATTTACTAATGTGACATTTTTTTCTGAATTGTTCTAACATTTTACATGCTTCTTGAACTCCATATACTACAAATTAGTGTCACCATGGAAACCTTCTATCCTGGAATATCCTTTCCGTAATGGGACAGGCATTCTGACAGACATGTCCTAAGGCATCTTACCTATTTATTTTAGCATATTGCACTCTTTAATATGACTGTTGTGATACACAGTTTATGTCTGGCAAGTAAACCCTACTACGTACCTTGGTATAGTTTATTTAGGAAGTACAAAACCTCAGGGAATATCTTATGATCACAGTCTCGTTGCATCTCGATTGACACAAATGTCACAACTCTGAGTGGGCATAGACAGAATTTTTTACAATACAGTTATATGTAACAAGCAGCATTAAGGGGACTGAGAACAGAATCAAATTGGTGGCATAGTGGGTATAACCAGCTTAATGTGGTTGTCTTATCACATCTAACAGAGAGGCTCTCCGCTCTTGCTCATAAATAGTGGTCCTGAGCTGGGGAGCCCCTCAATGGCGTCCATATGCCCTACTAGGGATTATGGACATGGGTTGTCTTCACTAATGGACTTCACTATGCGATCATTTGATCTCTTTTATAATACACTGCAATACTTCTGTAGATCCTTTGTTACATCCTGCCTGCCATGGAAACCATTGGCACTCCGCAATTGAATTGCGGGGGTGCCGATGGGGTGAGATAGGATGCCCCCCCCCCCCTCTGAAAACCACTTAGATGTCACAGTCGCTATTAACAATGGCATCTAAGGGATTAAATTACGGGGATCCGAGGTAACTCTGATCCTAGCCATTAGAGCAGAAGCCCGGCTGTCTTTACACAATCTGGCACCTGCTCTAGCTGGCATGAAACACCAGTGAGAAGGTGGCGCTGTGGCCTTTAAAAGGGTTGTCCAGTTTAGAAAACCTTTTCAAACAGAGGGTTCCTCTGTTAATTGATATGAATGGGCACTGTGTAATACTTAACTTCCCCTGTGGCGACACTGTAGGGAAATATTACACATACTGCCAGATTTTCCCACATATTACATCTGATCGCTGAGGTCCCAGCAGGAGGACACTTTATGATCTGCTTTTTGTCAAGGAACCCTTCTAACAAGTAGAGATTGTCCAAAGCAGAGAACCCCTTTAATATTTTCCATTTTGATAAAATAATAAATGCACGAAGATGTGTTTCAGGCTGTGGCCACCTAAAAACACAACAGAAAAGAACTTAAAGGGATTGATGACAGTCAAATGGAGAGTGCTGTTTGCAATGTACTCTCCATGTCATTACAGCCTATGAGCAGAGTTCTTGGGGAACTGTTTAGACATGCTGCAAAAAAAAGAGGCAACTCATTGACAAGTATAAATTAATATCATTTAAAGGGGACTAGCCACTAGCCCTTAATAAGAGGAATGTTAGGCTTAAAGGGAATGTATTACCTATATTTTGTTTTCCTAATTAAAACCAGAATGTGAAACAATCTTTTTTCTAATCGGATTTTACTTTTTGATTGTAGATTTTTTTTTCACTATTTCTTGTAAATGATTATGGGGACAGCCATCTTGCCTAAGCTGCATTTAACTACATTTAGTGATATTCTTTACAGCAGCCCCAAAGGAACCTCTAAACAGGAGGACACCCATTGACTTTTATGGGAGCATTTTCTAGGAAGGATCTGTGACCTGTGCAGAGGTCATTGTGCAGAAAGGATAGGAGGAGAGAAATGTCCATCACCTATTATCAATTATAGATCCTGTGTTATCTATATAGAAGCAGTGGCGGATTATCATATGGGCGGCTCGAGGCCCGAGGCTCCCAGGGGGCCCATGGCAGCCCGGACCGCACATCATTTTAAAAATCACTTAAGGACTCACGGCGTGGTAGCGCCGCTAATGGCCGTTGAGAGGAAGGGAGAGGGAGGGGCGGGCGGACTGCAACAGAATGCAGCCGCCAGCGCAGTGCTGATGAGGAGGAGGGGGATGGATAGCAATAGCTGGATTGGACTAGCAGACGTGCGTCTGCTAGTCGTCGTTGAACACGCCCCTCTGACGCTGCACGGCCAGTGAGGAACAGACGAGAAGGGCGGTGGTCGAGCGATGAGATAGAAGGTAAGTCTTCATGTTCGTCTCCTGCCAGCCTGCCACAAGCAACAACGGCAGACGCTAAAGGGGGATAGATTATACAGCAAGGGGGGGTGAGATTTCCATCTAAGTGACTCCAGAGGACTCCATGAAGGGGGGAATAACCCCCCATCCCCCATAGAGCCCTCAGTATTTGAGTATTTATTATACAGCAGGGGGGTTTGGGCGTGTAACTCACTGCAGAGGACTCTATGGAGGGACAATAATTTCCCCCCATAGACACTCAGCAGTCCGTTACACGCTCAACTGAGGGCTCTATGGGGGGATTATTCCCCCCTTCATAGAGTCCTCTGGAGTCACTTAGATGGTTAGACCCCCCCATTCCGTATAATCCCCCCTTCCCATAGAGCCCTCACTAGTTACTAATATATTGCAAGGGGAAGTCAAATTGTCTGACTGCTGGGGGCTCTATAGGGAGGTCTGAGCGGCGGGCTCTATGGGGGGGCTATCCCTCTCACAGAGATGTCAGAATCCGACACTCAGACCTCCCTATAGAGCCCCCAGCAGTTAGTGAGACAACCTCACCTCCCCTTGCAATATAATCCCCCCCATACAGCCCTCAGTTTTCCCATAAGGGAAATGTATGACATATCCACCTGTTTTTGCTCTCGCTGCCTCCTGGCCACAACCTGATTACATGGTCGGGAGTTACGAAAACAGCGTTGCTTGCTGAGCTACGCTGTTTCCGTAAGTCCCATAAAACTGAACGAAAGTTACGGAAGCAGCGCCGCTCGTGTGAGCGCTGAGCCGCTTGGTTTCTGTTTCCGGAAAGCCGAGCAGTTTGTGTACGGGCTCATAGAAAGTCAATGAGCCCGTACACCGCTACTTTGGCTTTCCGGAAAAAGCCAAACAGAAACGAAGTGGCTCAGCGCTCGCAGGAGCTCTTCTGCCTCTTAGTTTTAGCGATCGGTGGGGTTCTCAGCACCCGGACCCCCACCCATCAAAAGTTCTGATAAGTCACTATGACATGTCAGAAGTTTGTCGAACATTTACTTACCCTTTAAAAAGAGGTGTTACAATTTGTTTTTATTTGATGTGTTAAAGGCTAAGTAAACCTTTCAAAAAGTCTTTTTGTTTGTTTGGTGCAACCTTTCTAAATACTTATTAACAATTATTTTTACTTTTTGAGATACAGCTGCTTTATATCCTGAATACAGAGCAGCTGTATCTAGTGCTAAAACCTGTATCCGTCAGGTCAGTGGCACTGACTGGTACAGTGTCAGCGGGTTGGGGGGGGTGCTCAAGTTGTGTCAACAGCCCAGGGCCCATGGTACACTTAATCCGCCACTGTATAGAAGTGTTATCTTTCATTGTCATCTTGCCTGTGATGATTAGGGGATGAATGCTGAGATCTCTACAGAACAGGAAGTGTCAGTCTATGTTGAGGCTCAGTGGCCAGAGTGAAAACTGCAAGATTTTAGGATTATGTTTTATATAGATAATGACATAGAAAATAAAAAAAACACAATTTAAAAAAAATATATATATATATATGTTAAACACAAAAACTTGATTTAACTAATAGGTAATTCCCTTCAAGACATAAGTGTTTTTACACTGCGCTGCACAATTAAGTAGTTATTAAACCCTGAATCCTGGAGTGCATTCAATGTACTACACCAGGCTGTGATAAATGCCCCCTCTACTCTTCCCTGTGATTTACAGGAAAAGATCTGTCAATCACAGGTAGCACGGTGAGGGAAAGCAGACGTAAGGTGCGTTTTGGAGACATCTCCTGGAGCCTGATGTGCGGTTCCTATCTGCTTTCCCTAGCCCTGCTCCCTGTAATTGACAGATCACTTCCTATCTTTGTATAGGAAGAGATCTGTCAATCACAGGAAGCATGTCAGGGGGAGAGCACCAATCGGAAACATCCCCCAAAGTCTGCCAAATTACTTTGAGCGCGTGCTAGGGTTTACGTTTTAAGAACTCCTGAAGCGGGCAGTGCTGGTTTGCCCTTGAGGCTGTGCTCCTGACTATGGTCTTCATGGGTACCTCGTTCTATGCAAAACTGTTCATTCATTCTCTTTTGTGGAAAGTTTGCGTGGCATCAAAGGGGGTGGGGTCACAACGGTCTGTAAAATTTATTATAATTTACGCCAGAAAACTGGCTTAAATTATAGTGGAAATCTACGCCAGATCCTAACTTGGGGGACCCTTACTATGCCCCCCTCCCCGATCAAACAAATTCCCCACCCCCATTGGACAGTTAAATAACAAAAAAAGTTATGCTCATCTCATTGCTCCTATTTTCCCCTCCGGTTCTCTCAGCATGACGCGTCTAATGCAATGTACTGACGCCGGGCAGTGCCAGGACGTTGTAAACGCAGCACTGATGACATTGAAGTGCTGCGTCACATATGAGGCCCTGACGCCGCTCGACGTAAGGACCTTGTACGTGTGAGCTGGAGTGATGAGGGGACCCGGAGAGGAGAAGAGGAGCGGTGAGTATGTGATTTTTTTTTTTTTATGGCCAATGTGGGGGAATGGTTGGCGTATGGCCAAAGTTGTTGCACCACGGTTGGGGCACACAGCCCGGTAGTTTTACTCCAACTTTTCTTTCTATTAAGACTGGCAAATGAAACACTAGAATTAGTAAATTCCCCCATAATTCCTGGAGAACAAAAAAGTCACCCTTCTGTTTTTATATATGAATGTTGGTTGCATATTTACAAAAAACTGTACATAAATTCTCTGCATTATCAAGAGGTCAAAGAGTGACATAGGAGGGCACCTAGACATTTCTTATGGCAGCCCTGCCACACACAATATTTTTTTATAATTAGCCATACAAAGTAATTTATTTTTTTATTCATTCTTTTGGTCATACTCAAATTATTTAGAAACCTACCTTCTGAATTCAGCAAGGTAAGTCATTTCATGTGCAAGGCACGTGGGTGATTATATAAAAAAAAAGGTGTATATGTATAAAGAAACTCAGCCCTGAACATTTTAATATGAACTGAATAAGTCAACAAGCTTTATTTTGCTGAATGCGCTGAATGTTGGGACACAGCATGGAAATATTCTTTCACTGTTTACATCTAATGCCGCTCGGGCCCCATGAGAGGGAGTTCTAGATAAGATACTTGGCTTGTGAATTAAAAGGAAATAAAAGCACTGAGTGCTATTCCTCAGTGCCAGTCCACATAGTGCTGCCTATTATAAGACACCATGATACATATGAATAATAAACCGCATCATTGCGATCACAGGGTTTACATCTGGTGTTTCATGCTGCTTTTTCCACTTAATGAAGTCAATACAACATTAACACCCAAAAAAGAGGACAAATTGCAGTTTAAAAAAAACATGTGTTCCCCAAAATAATGTAGTATACTGCAATGTGTGAATGGGATTTCTAAAATTCGAATTTCCCTTATGTTCTAACCAGCTGTATAATAATGGGGAAACTTCTGCCCCTGTGTACTAGTAGGACGTGCTGAATTTTAATAATAAAACGACTAACTAATTAACAGGCCCATCCCTGTCAAACAGGCTAAGGCCCTCCCCAACCTAGGTATTTTTTTCTGTCCTGTGTGGAAATAGAACAGATGGAGTGCATCTTTTATGTTGTATTGGTTCTACTGTGTGACTGGAGCTGTTTTACCTGGCTCTCAGCGGCACTTTTCTTTAGAGTTAGGAGGTCTTTTTCTCCTTCCTCCACCATTACTGTGAAGGCCAGACCGGTGTTTTGGACGTGTGGGCATTCAGTTTGGCCAGGGGTGGTGTGGTCATCACTTCGGCCCTTAGTCTCCTTCAGTGTGTGTGGAAGTGGCATAATCTCGCTGTTGCGTTGCGTCACTTCCAGTCAGCTGTTTTTTTGGGGGGCAAAGTGGCGTGATTGTCACTTCTGCCCTCTCTAGATCTAGCTTATTCTTTTGTAGTCTGGCAGACGTACTTTTTGGTTGTTTTTTTTTTTGCTATAAACCTATCATTTTATCTGGGTTTTTCCAGTCTTCCTCCCTGGCCTCCCTGAATTAGGATTATGTTAGAGTACATTATGCCATTTTTGGTGGGCGGAGCTCACTTAGCGCAACTTTTTGCTTTGTATTTAAAGCTGGTTAAAGCAAGCCTCAGCCTTTTTGAGCGCAACAATTTTGTTGTCTGGCTAGAGGTATTCATATATATTTAATTATATACTATTGATATTTGCCTTGCAATTAGGTCATTATTACCTCTCCTAGTTATCTCCTAATGTTTCTGATATAACCTAAATAAGTTGTTTTCGTTTTTCCCAGATGTCATGAGCCTGATCGGGCAAAAGAGTATTAAGAAGAAAGTCTACTTCCAACTGTAGGCATCTCAGCTGCAGGGATTGCAACATTCCTCTCCCGGACAGCTATGAATTTAATAGATGACTGGATTGTCACCCTCCAGAAATCTGCATGAGAACCTTCCATGGAGGACATGATAATCTGGGTTAGAAATGATGTACAGAACTCTAAGGAGATAAAAAAGTCTATTTCTCAAATTTCTAGTCGGGCAAAACACCGCTTTATAGAGCAGGCTCGGTCAGTCCTAGTATCTGATGAAGAATTTAAGATTGTGAATGAAACCTTTTCATGGTCCTCAAGTGAAGATGAAATAAGGAAGGTCTATTTTCCTGCGGAGAAAATTCAAAAATGATTGAAATCCATCTGGTCAGGGGACCAGGATGTTGATCAAGGGAAGGCTCCAGAATCCACCTCTAGGGGGCCTAGGGCCTTCAAAATGGGTGATATTCTTAAAAAGCAATGATGGCTAAAGACATATGAAAGGCCCTGTATTCTCCAGAAGATTTAAATGGGCTTTGCAATACACTTACTGTTAAAATGTAGTTGTTTTATCCAAGCAAATTCTGTGTAAAGTTAATGCCAGTAGGTGTCTTCCTTCCTGTAATCTGCTGTCCACCCCCAGTTGTCAAGCAAAATCCATCTCTAGTTACAGAGCTGAGGAGACAGACTGCAGGAAGTGGGGATGTGGCTCTCCTGAAGCACAATCCAGTGTCTATACAGCCTGCCCATCGAAGTCTATGAAGAATGGAGGGAGCAGAGAGAGAGAGAGGGAGACGCTGCTGCCCACAGACGTCTATGGAAAGGGGAGGAGAAGCAGGAGGAGGGAAAAGGGAGAGAGAGGGGACACAGACTCTGCCCATAGAAGTCGATGGAAATGGGAGGGGAGAGCAGGATCACAGTGAGAGACACAGACGAGCTGCAGCTTCTGGTAAGAGTTCTACGTCCCCCCAGTACTGGATTCTCAGCTAAACTGCTCATTACTGCCGTTTATTCTCCTCCGTTCTGTTGCTTCTATATATGTGATAGATAAAGACAGAAGATTCTCCTCTTCTCTGTGTGAAGTGTATAGAAGACATGATAGCAGTTAGGCTCCACCAACAAAGTGTGGGAACACGTGAAACGTCCGTAGGCCAGTGTTTTTCACATACTACTGACCATGAACGTTGAATAAAATAAACTTTTTTTGCAATAGCGGTGAGTGCCTCAACATTTTTTCTACTATCAAAGATATCTACATGCGTTTGTGCTGTCCTGGTCGCTGAGCTCCTAATTGGCAAATATCGCAGCTGAGTCCGATTTTTAAGTGGAATTGACGTAGAGAAAACTCTGTGCATGTGCAGTGTATTGTCCGGTATTGAGCAGTGCTATCTTATGAACTTTACGGACCAAGCACTGGTTGGCTGATAATGCCTGTAAGTATGACCTTTGTGGCCTCCCCTCTAAGCCAGGTAGGCTCTTTGGGTCTGAGCTTGATAAGGTCATGGAGGGTCTGGCAGATAAGAAAGGAAAATCCATTCTGCAGTCCTTTCGTGTTAAGAGGTAGGATGTCCAGGAGATGTAAATCTCTGCAAAGGTTTCAACCATCCAGACCCAGTTTCAGAGAGAAGGGTTCACAGAGAAGGGGTGCTAGACACTCCAGGATGTGCCAACAAGGATAGAAGACTTGAGTACTGGCACCAAAAACAGCCAGGAAATTCTCCTGATGACATAGACAATTCCAGTCTGGGGTTGTCTCTCTTATTTCTTAGACGTCTGGGTCTCTTCCATTCCACATCCTAAATATTATAGGCTTCGGATACTCCATAGAATTTATTACGATTCTCTCTAAACAGAGAAACCAGCCTTCTTCCTACAAGAAGCAAGGGTCTCTAGGAAAATGAACAACGTACTCGAGGAGGTTCTGGAGGTCGAATAAGATTCATGCAATTTTTACTCCGGTATTTCTCATACTGAAACCTTCAGGAGAAGAGAGAATGATAATCGATTTAAGATATCTGAATCATACTATTTGAAAGGAAAAAAATTCCGTATGAAGACGATCAAGTTAGTTATTTTTATTCTGGTTCCAGGAGATTACATTGTCACCTCGGATTTTAACCCCTTAAGGACGCAGCCTAGTTTTGGCCTTAAGGCTCAGAGCCCATTTTTCAAATCTGACATATTTCACTTTATGCGGTAATAACGTCGGAATGCTTAAACCTACCCAAGCGATTCTGAGATTGTTTTCTCGTGACACATTGGGCTTCATGTTCGTGGTAAAATTTGGTCGATATATTCAGTGTTTATTGGTGAAAAATTGCAAAATTTAGAGAAAATTTTGAAAAAATTGCATTTTTCAGAATTTAAATGCATCTGCTTGTAAAACAGACGGTTATACCAGCCAAAATAGTTACTAGTTCACATTTCCCATATGTCTACTTTAGATTGGCATCGTTTTTTGAACATTCTTTTATTTTTCTTGGACGTTACAAGGCTTAGAACATAAACAGCAATTTCTCATATTTTTAAGAAAATTTCAAAAGCCTTTTTTTTAAGGTACCTCTTGAGTTCCGAAGTGGCTTTGTGGGGCCTATGTATTAGAAACCCTGATAAAACACCCCATTTTAAAAACTAGACCCCTCAAAGTATTCAAAACAGCAGTTAGAAAGTTTTTTAACCCTTCAGGCATTTCACAGGAATTAAAGCAAAGTGGAGGTGAAATTTGCAAATTTCATTTTTCTTGCTGAATTTCAATTTTATTCATTTTTTTTTCTGTAACACAGAAGGTTTTACCAGAGAAACACTACTAAATATGTATTGTCCAGATTCTGCAGTTTTTAGAAATGTCCCACATGTGGCTCTACTGCGCTCGTGGACTAAAACACAAGCCCTAGAAGCAAAGAAGCACCTTGTGCATTTTGAGTCCTCTTTTTTATTAGAATATATTTTAGGCAGCATGCCAGGTTTGAAGAGGTGTTGAGGTGTCAAAACAGTAGGAATCCCCCAATAGTGACCCCATTTTGGAAACTACACCCCTCAAGGAATTCATTTCGGGTTGTTGTTACCTTTTTGACCGCACAGTTTTTTCACAGCACGTATTTGAATTGGGCTCTGAAATGAAAAAAATGTCATTTTTTCCAATAAAATGTCATTTGTGATCAAAATTTCTTATTTTCACAGGGAACAAAATACTCCATTTTGTTGCCCAATTTGTCCTTAGTGTGGCAATACCCCATTTGTGGTGATAAACTGCCGTTTGGGCCCATGGGAGGGCTCAGAAGGAAAGGAGCGCTATATGTTTGTTGGAGTCCAGATTTTGTTGGATTGGTTTTCGGGTGCCATGTCGCATTTGCAGAGCCTCAGAGGTATCAAAGCAATGGAAACCCACCAAAAGTGACCCCATTTTGGATACTACACCCCTCAAGGAATTCATTTATGGTTGTTGTTAGCATTTTGACCACACAGTTTTTTCACAGCACCTATTTCAATTGGGCTGTGACATTAAAAAAATGACATTTTTTCCAATAAGATGTAATTTTTTACCAAAATTTCTTATTTTCACAGGGAACAAAATACTCAATTTTGTTGCCCAATTTCTCCTGAGTGCATCAATACCCCATTTGTGGCAATAAACTGCCGTTTGGGCCCATGGGAGGCCTCAGAAGGGAAGGAGCGCTGTGTGTTCTTTGGAGTACAGATTTTGCTGGTTTGGTTTTCGGGTGCCATGTCGCATTTGCAGAGCCCCAGAGGTATCAAAGCAATGGAAACCCACCAGAAGTGACCCCATTTTGGAAACTACACCCCTCAAGGAATTCATTTATGGGTAATGTGACCATTTAGACTCCATAGTTTCTTCACAGAACTTATTTGAATTGGGCTGGGAATTAAAAAAATATATATTTTTTCCAATAATATGTCATTTTAGCTCAAAAATTCTTATTTTCACAAGAAATAAAATACTCCATTTTGTTGCCCAATTTGTCCTGAGTGCGGCAATACCCTATTTGTGGTGATAAACTGCCGTTTGGGCCCATGGGAGGGCTCAGAAGGAAAGGAGCGCTGTGTGTTCTTTGGAGTCCAGATTTTGCTGGATTGGTTTTCGGGTGCCATGTCGCATTTGCAGAGCCCCAGAGGTATCAAAGCAATAGAAACCCACCACAAATGACCCCATTTTGGAAACTACACCCCTCAAGGAATTCATTTATGGGTGTTGTGACCATTTTTACCCCATAGTTTTTTCACAGAACTTATTTGAATTGGGCTGGGAATGAAAACAAAATTATTTTTTTCAAATAATATGTAGTTTTGGCTGAAAGATTCTTATTTTCACAAGAAATAAAATACCCCATTCTGTTGCGCAATTTGTTCTGAGTGCCGCAATACCCCATTTGTTGTGATAAACTGCCGTTTGGGCCCATGGGAGGGCTCAGAAGGAAAGGACCACCATTTGGCCTACTGGGGATTTTCTAGTGCGAAGTCATGTATGCAGAAGCACCTGAGGTACCAGTACAGTTGAAACCCGCAAGAAGTGACCCCGTTTTAAAAACTACACCCTTAAGGCATTCATCTAGAGGTGTAGTGAGCATTTTGACCGGAGACCTACACCCCATAAACTGTAATGTGGGTTCTCCCGGGTATGGCAATACCCTACATGTGGCTGCTATCAGCTGCCTGGACACACAGCAGGGCCCAGAGGGGAAAGACGAGGGGGGATAAGCTGTGTGGAGTGCATCAGGGTAAGTAAAATTGGGGTAAATTATAAACCAAGGGATGTATGATACATTTTAAAACACTTTCATACAGAGCTCTGGTTATTCGGGACATGTGTCACATTGATATATTGTGTCATCCATTATCGGCCTCTTATAGCAGACTTTGCACCTCTTTTGACTTTTTCCCTTCTTGCCAGTTTGGAGAACTTCTCCTGGAAAGTGTTGCCATGGTACGATGCGTGTGGGCTCGCTTCCAGAAGTACTGGGTGCCCCCCCTTCTTGGTCCCTAAAGATTAGGTTCTTGATAATCACCTCTTGAAATTCCAGGAAAGTTCCCGTCTGGCCTGCACATCGACGTAGCATGTACGCATTGTACAATGCCATCTGTATGATGTGCCCGGCCAGCTTCTTATACCACACCGCATGGCGCTGTAGGGCTTCAGGGCTTGATCTTACAAGTCCATCCCTCCCATGTACCTATTGTAGTCCAGAATGCAGTCTGGTTTGGGGGTGGCCTTTCCTTCATATATCCTAAACCTGTAGGTATACCCTGATGCACTCTCGCACAACTTATACATCTTCACGCCATACCTTGCCCTCTTACCCGGCAGGTACTCGCAGAATTGAACCCTCCCTTTAAAATGTACCAGGGACTCATCAATAGAAATACACTTCTCGGGGGTGTATGCTTGGGAAAACCGGGCACTGGAACGGTCTAATAGGGGTCTCCGTTTATACAAACGGTCAAAACTGGGGTCATCTCGGGGTGGGCACGGCTCATTATCAGTATAATGTAAGAAGCGAAGTATTGCCTCATTTATTTATTTTTTTAGGTTACAGTTCAGTTCTGAAGTTTCTTTGAGGGGCCCATATATTAGAAACCCCTATCAAATACCCCATTTTAGAAACTAGACCACTCAAAGTATTCACAACAGCATGTAGAAAGTTTATGAACCCTTTAGGTGTTTCACAAAAACTTAGAGCAAAGTAGAGGTGAAATTTACATATTTTTTTTGTCAGAAAATCCTCTTTATACCATTTTTTTTATAACACAAAAGGATTTATCAGAGAAACGCAAATTAATACTTATTGCCCAGATTCTGCAGTTTTGAGAAATATCCCACATGTGGCCCTAGTGTGATAATGGACTGAAGCACCGGCCTCCGAAGCAAAGGAGCACCTAGTGGATTTTGAGCCCTCCTTTTTATTAGGCACCATGTCCGGTTTGAAGAGGTCTTGTGGTGCCAAAACATTGGGAACCCCCCAAAAGTGACCCCAATTTGGAAACTAGACCCCTTGAGGAATTCATTGTAGTTTTCTTGGGGTGCATGCGGCTTTTTGATCAGTTTTTATTCTATTTTTAGTTGGCGTGGTGACTAAAAAACAGCAATTGTACTATTGTTTTTTTTTTCGTTTTTTTTTTACAGCGTTCACCGTGCGCTATAAATGACATTCACTTTATTCTGCGGGGCGATACGATTACGGCGATACCAGATGTTTATAGTTTTTTTTTATGTCTTATGGCGTTTGCACAATAAAATACGTTTTGTAAACAATCATTAACTTTTTGTGTTGCCTTATTCTAAGAGCCAGAACGTTTTTATTTTTCAATCAATAAAGCCGTGCGAGGACTTATTTTTTGCGTAACGAACTGTAGTTTCGATCAGGACCATTTTTAGGTACATGCGACTTTTTGATCTCTTTTTATTCCATTTTTTGGGAGGTGAAGTGACCAAACAATTGTGATTGTGGTTCGGTTTATTATTATTTTCTTTTACGGCGTTCACCGTGCGGGATAAATAATGAAATAATTTTGTAGTTCAGGCCGTTACGGACGCGGCGATACCAATTATGTATAGTTTATTTGTTTGTTTATATATTTTTATTAATAATAAAGGACTGATAAGGGAAAAAGGGGGATTTTTACTTTTATTACTTTTAAATCTTTTATTTTCTTATTTTTACACATCTTTTTTTAACTTTTTTTTTACTTTATTACTTTGTCCCACTAGGGGACATGAGGGCAGGAGGCCCTGATCGCTATTCTAATACACTGCACTACATGCGTAGTGCAGTGTATTAGAACTGTCAGCTACTCACTGACAGCAAGCATAGTGGGTCCTGACGCTGTCATGACCCACTAGGCTTCCGTCTATGGCATAGCCGGACGCCATTATTTGGTGTCCGGTTGCCATAGTCACCATCGCCAGCCGCTATCGCGTAGCAGGCCGGCGATGGCAAAGCCGCGATCTCTATAGAACGCGGCTTTTAAGGGGTTAATCAGCGGGGACACAGCGATCGGTCCCCGCTGTAGGAGCTGTGACAGCTGCTGAACAAGACAGCAGCGTCACAGCTCCTGTATGTGTCGGGAGGACGGCCGAAACGGCCGTTACTCCCGAGACGTACTATTACGGCATGGAGCGCGAACGATACAGCTGCCATGACGTAATAGTACGTCAAGGAGCGGGAAGGGGTTAAGGACACCTACCTTCACGTCCCAATAAATCATCTTCAGAGAAGATATTTAAGAATTTCTGTCAATCTCAATGGGATAGCCAGACTCCTGTAGTTTACTGCACTTTTCTTTGGAATCTTCTCAGCTACACACACCTTTACAAAGGTAGTATCAATGATTGCAGCATCACTCAGAAATCTATGGTATACATTATTCCCTATCTGGACGACTTGTTCATAAAGGTGTCATCAGAAGAGATTCTTCTAGACCACCTACAGTATAAGCTCTCCTATCTCAAACGGCTAGTATGGGAGAAGTCAATTGTGCGGCCAGCAACAATAATAAAGTTTTTGGGCTTTGTTATAAACTCCATAGATATAATCATCTCTCTATTTCCTGCTAGGTGGGAGTTTCCGTTGCTACCTTGACTAACTTTTATCAGAGCTCTTATGAGAGCTTTGGGCCTTATCTCAGCAGCTGCAAATGTAGTTCCTTGGGCCTTTTGGTACCTTCGACCTCTACAAAAAAAGGTGTTGTGCATTTGGAATTGCAAAAAGTGCTCCCAGTCCCTGAAAACCTGTTACTCCCTCAAATGGTAGAGCAAGCTGATAGATGGAAAGTCAATGATCCAGCCTCGCTGCATACCAACTAGGTGCGAGGGACTTTATAACACCAGGAGAAGATTATGACATCCAATCTGAGAAGTCTCAAAACAGTTCACGTAGCCCTCCTGCCCCCAGGTCGGGGGAAGGCAATTAGGATTTCAACGGACAGCATAACATCAGTCCTTTACATCAAGGAGACACTCCAACTCAAACCTTCTCAGGGAAGTTGGAATGATCTGTCATGGAAAGAGAAGACCCTTACCCATGTTTCTGTAGTTCACGTTCGGGGAGCGCTCAATGTTGTCGCAGGCCGCTTCAGTTGGGGGTCACACGGTTCAAGGAGAATGGTCACTGAGTCCAGAGATCTTTCATCAGATCACTCTGAGATGGGGAATGCCAGAGAAAGATCTCATGGCGTCAAGGTTCAATGTGGAAATGTTCTGCTCCCTACATCGGGAGGACAATCCCCTAGCACTGACTGCTCTGTCCATTCGGTGTAGATTCAGGCCTAGATCTGCCCTCCAGTTTCCGTGAATCGGAGAGTTTTGATGAAAATAAGGCAAGACCAGGCCGCGGTAATATCCATTATGTCATTTTGGCCAAAGAGGTCATGGTTTTCCCAATTCATTCAGATGTGTCATGGGTGTTATTGGAGACTTCCCCCAGTACAGAACCTGGTGTCTCAGGGCACGCAAGTCTGTGCAGATCTGAGGAGATTGAGGAGGTTTAATCTGAAAGCCTGGATGTTGATCAGCCTCTACTATGATCCAGAGGGCATTTTGATGCATTCTTGAGGACCCTGTCTAAGTCTAGAGCAGAATCTACCATCAAAGCATATTCAAGACGCATGGCTTGGTGTTTCAAAAGAGATGTGGACAGCGAAAATCCACAACTTACTAATAGTCTGGATTGTTTGCAAGGTGGCCTGGACAAAGGTATTAGCACATCAATTTTAAAAGTCCAGACATCGGCTATTGCCGCATTCTTAGACAGACATTTATCTTAAGATTCGTTAATCAGGAGATTCCTGACGGGTTCTGCTAGACTGAGACAAATTTGCCTCAAGATTATTCCACAATGGGTTCTGTCCATTGCCTTGAAAGGCTTATATTCTCCTCTGTTTGAACCTCAAGAAATGTTGACCAGAAATTCCCCATCAGAAAGGTCACTTTTTTGCTAGCTATAACAGTGGCTAAGAGAGTAAAGGAATGTCAGGCTTTGTCTGCTGTTGACCCCAACATCAGTTTCCTGCCTGATAGGGTTATACTAAAGGTTTTTACTAGGGCTGGGCAATTAATAGAAAAATAATCTAAATCGAAATTCAGCGCAATTAATCGACGTCTTCTTGCAAATTTCGATTTTATCCATTCTTTTTTCCTAGTTTAAACTGATACAGTTGAAACAAATGTTAGAGCAGGTCACTGCTCTACCATTATGAATCGCTGGACGCGAGGCAGTGACGTCATCGTGCCTGTCTGTGCCGAACTGCACAGACCCAAGCAGCAAAGAGAGCTCCTCCACTTGTCATTGGAAAGGGGTTAGGTGAGTGGTGAGTACGTATATTATTATTTTTATCAGGCACTATTGGGGGCAGTTCTGGGGGCATTATACAGCGTGGGGGCAGCTATGGGGGATTTTATACTGTGTGGGGTGCAGCTATGGGGGCAATAATGGGGCCATTGTACTGTGTGAGGGCAGCTATAGGGGCATTATACTGTGTGGTGGCATTATACTCTGTGGGGGCATTGTACTGTGTGGAGGGCAACTATAGAGGCATTATACTGTGTGGATGCAGTTATAGTGGATTTATACTGTGTGGCGAGAACTATGGGGCAATATACTGTGTGGGGGCAGTGTCAGAGGGTATATTATATACAGTAGTATACAGCAGGCTCAGGGGATAAATATTAATTCAATGGCGCAGCAAGCAAATAGGAGGCGTGGTATGCAAAAGGGGAGTTGCCTAAATAATCGTTCATTAATCGTAATCGAGGTTACATGTTCAAGTAATCATGATTTTGATTTAGGTCATAATTGTCCAGCCCTAGTTTTTACCTACTTTGAACCCAAAAGTTCCCTCTTTCCACAATGTCAACCAGGTCATCTCTCTTCCTGTCAACTACCCTGAACGCTTCTCTAAGGAGAATAAACTTAATTCACTTGACCTTTCCAGGTGCTTAAAAATCTACCTGGATAGACCTCATGATATTATAAAGGTAAGAAATAAAGTCCTTAAAGCTTCCATACCCACTTTAAGTAGGTGGATTAAGAAAGATCTCAGGCTAGGTTTTGTGTCTCAAGAGTTACAGCCACCAATGTTTGTTAAGGCCCTATTAACACGACACGATTTCCCGGCCGTGTGACGGCCGTTCAAAAAGACGGCCGTCACGCGGCCGCTGTTGGAACAATAGACGGGCCGTCAAAAAATAGTTCGCCTGGCTCCCATAGAAGTCTATGGTGCAAGACAATACACGGCCATCACTCGAATGTGCGAAGTGCATGTGAGGAGGAGGAGGGTATTTTTCTGTAGGAGCGGAATCCCCAATCCCCGGCCACAGCTTCGGCAACACTGTGGCCGTGGATTGGGGATTCCACTCCAGGAGAAGTCCCTGACTTCACTGTCCAAATATGGACATAGTGACGTCAGGGACTTCTGAAGCGGAATCCCCGATGCTGTGGCCGGTGTTTCCGCTCCTGGAGATGTCCCTGACTTCACTGTCCATATATGGACACAGTGATGTCAGGGACTTCTGAAGAGGAATTCCCGGCGCTGTGGCCGGTGTTTCCGTTCCAGGAGAAGTCCCTGACTTCACTGTCCATATATGGACACAGTGATGTCAGGGACTTCTGAAGCGGAATCCCCGGCGCTGTGGCCGGTGTTTCCGCTCCAGGAGAAGTCCCTCACTTCACTATCCATATTTGGACACAGTGCTGTCAGGTACTTCTGAAGCGGAATCCCCGGCGATGTGGCCGGTGTTTCCGCTCCAGGAGATGTCCCTGACTTCACTGTCCATATATGGACACAGTGATGTCAGGGACTTCTGAAGCGGAATCCCCGATGCTGTGGCCGGTGTTTCCGCTCCAGGAGATGTCCCTGACTTCACTGTCCATATATCGACACAGTGATGTCAGGGACTTCTGAAGAGGAATTCCCGGCGCTGTGGCCGGTGTTTCCGCTCCAGGAGAAGTCCCTGACTTCACTGTCCATATATGGACACAGTGACGTCAGGGACCTCTGAAGCGGAATCCCCGATGCTGTGGCCGGTGTTTCCGCTCCAGGAGAAGTCACTGACTTCACTGTCCATATATGGACACAGTGATGTCAGGGACTTCGGAAGCGGAATACCCGGTGCTGTGGCCGGTGTTTCCGCTCCAGGAGAAGTCCCCGACTTCACTGTCCATATATGGACACAGTGATGTCAGGGACTTCGGAAGCGGAATCCCCGGCGCTGTGGCCAGTGTTTCTGCTCCAGGAGAAGTCACGGACTTCACTATACATATATGGACATTGAAGTCAGAGACTTCTCCTGGAACGATGGCGGTATCTACAGAAAGGTGGGGGGGGTGCCATCTATGGGGGGGGGGGAGCTGTGTAGAACTACCTACAGGGGGTTGTTTGGCATTACCTACAGGGGGCTGTGTGGCAGTACCTACGGGGGGGGGGGGGGCTGTGTGGCATTACCTGCAGGGGGCTGTGTGGCATTACCTACAGGGGGCTGTGTGGCATTACCTACAGGGGGCTGTGTGGCATTACCTACAGGGGGCTGTGTGGCATTACCTACAGGGGGCTGTGTGGCATTACCTACAGGGGGCTGTGTGGCATTACCTACAGGGGGCTGTGTGGCATTACCTACAGGGGGCTGTGTGGCACTACTTACAGGGGGGCTGTGTGGCACTACCAACAAGGAGGGCTGTGTGGCACTACCTACAGGGGGACTGTGGCAGTATCTCCTGAGGGCAGTGTGTGGCATTATCTACAGAGGAAGGTGTGTGGCAAAAAATTGACAAATTAAATTCATCCGTTTAAAACGGACAGGGAAAAAAACGTATGCAAAACAGGTCAAAATCGGCCGTTAAAAACGGAAACACGGCCCGGAACGGAAATGGAACGTATGCAAAACTACAGAGAAAAACTGACCAAAACGGCCGTTTTTATCGGCCGACACTCGGACCCTGTTGTGTGAATAGAGCCTTAGGCCTCATTCACACGACAGGGTCCGAGATTCGGCCGTTTTTGGCCGATTTTCCCGTCCGGTTTGCATCCGTTTTGCATCTGTTTCGATTCCGTTCCGTGCCGAGTTGCCGTTTTTACCGGCCGATTTGGACACGATTTGCATCCGTTTTTTTTCCCTGCCCGTTTTAAAATCGTATGAATTTCATTTAAATTTGTTGCCACACACAGCCCTTTGTAGATAATGCCACAGCCCCCCTGGTAGGTAATGCCACCTAGTCCCCTGTTGGTGATGCCACACAGCCCCCTGTAGGTGATGCCACACAGCCCCCTGTAGGTGATGCCACACAGCCCCCTGTAGATGATGCCACACAGCCCCCTGTAGGTGATGCCACACAGCCCCCTGCAGGCAATGCCACCCTGCCCCCTGCAGGCGATGCCACCCTGCCCCCTGTAGGCGATGCCACCCTGCCCCCTGTAGGTGATGCCACCCAGCCCCCTGTAGGAATACCACCCTGTCCCCTGTAAGTAATGCCACCCAGCTCCCTGTAGGTAATGCCACCCAGCCCCCTGTAGGTAATGCCACCCAGTCCCCTGTAGGTGATGCCACCAAGTCCCCTGTAGGTGATGCCACCAAGTCCCCTGTAGGTGATGCCACCAAGCCCCCTGCAGGCGATGCCACCCTGCCCCCTGTAGGCGATGCCACCCTGCCCCCTGTAGGCGATGCCACCCTGCCCCCTGTAGGCGATGCCACCCAGCCCCCTGTAGGCGATGCCACCCAGCCCCCTGCAGGCGATGCCACCCTGCCCCCTTCAGGCGATGCCACCCTGCCCCCTGTAGGTGATGCCACACAGCCCCCTGTAGGTGATGCCACACAGCCCCCTGTAGGTGATGCCACACAGTCCCCTGCACCCATCCTCCCCCCCTTCCAGGAGAAGTCACTGACTTCAATGTCCATATATGGATAGTGTAGTCACTGACTTCTCCTGGAGAGGAATTCCCTGCCACAGGTCGGGAATTCCGCTTCAGAAGTGAGTGACGTCACTGTGTCCATATATGGACAGTGTAGTCACTCACTTCTCCTGTAGCGGAATCCCCAGCCATAGAGTCGGGGATTCCGCTGCAGAAGTGAGTGACATCGCTGTGTCCATATATGGACAGTGTAGTCACTCACTTCTCCTGTAGCGGAATTCCCGGCCATAGAGTCGGGGATTCCGCTGCAGAAGTGAGTGACTTCGCTGTGTCCATATATGGACAGTGTAGTCACTCACTTCTCCTGTAGCGGAATCCCCGGCCATAGAGTCGGGGATTCCGCTGCAGAAGTGAGTGACATCGCTGTGTCCATATATGGACAGTGTAGTCACTCACTTCTCCTGTAGCGGAATCCCCGGCCATAGAGTCGGGGATTCCGCTGCAGAAGTGAGTGACTTCGCTGCATCCATATATGGACAGTGTAGTCACGCACTTCTCCTGTAGCTGAATCCCCGGCCATAGAGTCGGGGATTCCGCTGCAGAAGTGAGTGACTTCGCTGTGTCCATATATGGACAGTGTAGTAGTCACGCACTTCTCCTGTAGCGGAATCCCCGGCCATAGAGTCGGGGATTCCGCTGTAGAAGTGAGTGACATCGCTGTGTCCATATATGGACAGTGTAGTCATGCACTTCTCCTGTAGCGGAATCCCCAATCCCCGGCCGGGGATTGGGGATTCCGACTCCTACAGGGAGCAAAAAAAGACCCTCCTCCTCCTCCTCACATGCACTCTGCACTGTGAGGAGGAGGAGAGAGAGTGCGCGAGCGACGGTAGACCCGGCCATCACTCGGGACACATTCCGGTGATGGCCGTGTATTACCCGGCCCCATAGACTTCTATGGGAGCCGGGCGGCCGGGCACCTGGCCGAAAATAGGGCATGTACCGTTTTTTGACGGCCGGTTTTCCCGGCCGTCAAAAAATCAGTTGTGTGAATAGCCCCATTAGGGGTCTATTATTCCTAATGCAGCCGGGTGCCGGCCGATTTATGAACGGCCGGCACCCGGCCGGGAAACCCTGTCGTGTGAATCACGCCTTAGGCCTCAAGCCCACTTCAGGTTTTTTCATCAGGGTGCTATCCGTTTTTTCAACTGATAGCACCCTGACACATTCATTTCAATGGGGCCATGCACACTTCCGTTGTTTTAACGGAACCGTGCGGCCGTTCCGTCAAAAGTAGTGCAGGTCCTACTCCTGTCCTTTTTTGACGGAACAGTCTCGGCCTTTTCATTGAACTCGGTCCGTGAAACAACGAACTGCACACAGAAGCCATCCATGTGCGGCCCGTGTTTGACGGAACCTTCATTAGCGACCGTGCAACGGCCGACAGAAGTGTGCATGAGGCCTTAGTCTAATTTTACGCATGCTGTTTCCTCCTGGGCAGTAAGAAGTCTGATCCTGTTGGATCAGATCTTTAGTGCAGCCTCTTGGGGCCACTTTACTTTCATTAACCATTATAGGTTGAACTCTCGGTTTTTAGACACCTTTGGGTGTTCTATCCTGAATGAATGTTTTCAAAAGAGCCCCACCGATGGGATTAATTCGTGCTAGATCCCCCTAATTGTGCTGCTAGTTAGGACGTAAGGGAAGCGTTAATTTCTAACGTTAATCAGTTTTTTGTCCTAACAGCGGCACAAGTTCCCCCCTTTATTATTTTATCATAAGTTCTTTATAATTGACACACCTGAGTTGGGGAAGGCTTTAGCCTATATAGCAGGGGATGGGCTTGATAATTAGTTGATTAGTAATTTTATTATAAAAATCCTGTCTGTCCTACCAGTAAACAGAGGCAGAAATGCCCCCATTATTGTGTTGCTGTTAGGACTAATAGAAAACAGATTAACTTCAGAAACCAACGCTTATTTTAGCAGTGTTTATTATCGGCATCTATCTATCTATCTATCTTGTTCCATTTTGCTTAATTTCATGCAAATTTCAACAGTTAAAAGTTGCAGAAAATTGTAATAAATGGGTAGCAATGCATCTAAGATGTATGAAAATTAAATAAGTCCATAATACGGTACATGGATTCCAGACATCACAAAATAGCACTAGGAACATTTATTTAGGGAAGAATACTGGTGTAACACAGGTACAATTAACATTTATCTTGAAATTCCCTATATGTTTTAGAGAAAAACCCATGCAAGCATAGGGAGTACATACAAACTCTTTAAAGATGTCCTAGTTTTAATTCAAGCCCAGGACCCCAGTGCTGCAAGGCAACAGTGCTGACCATCGAGCAACCATGCTTCCCCTTTTACTCAGGCAGTGCTATGGGACCCTAATTAACATATAAACACACAATGTTTTCATATCTAATGCACAATAATAATAATGCATATTCTATTTTCCCTCTACCAGGAGCTCTTCCATCAGGACTGCTGATAGGCAGGTACCTACTGTGAATCTAGGTAAATGTGGCCCTAACAGCAATATTAACAACCATTTCTGTTCCACTTAAAATAGAGGGACAAAGAGATTTTGAGTGTTATATGGTGAAATGTGAATGACACGGTGCCTAGTGCAGCGCCACCGGTAAAACAGCGGTGGAAACAGGGATCCAAATCATGCACAAAAAGTCACAGTGACACTAAAAAAAGAGCCAAATTCCTTAAAATCTCATATGAATGATCTAATTTTAGGCAAAGAATTATTTCTTTTCTATTACAATCTAGTTGGAAAATAATGTTTGATCTTTGTGTAGAAATGATGAAATGCATAATAGAGCTAAGGTCAAGATGTCCAGCCACACCAGTACCCTACAAAAAAAGTTCCAATGCTGGGTTATGAGGAAAGCATGCTATTGTCCAATAATTCTAGGGCCCAAATTTACAAGTGTAAGTCTCATGTAAGGGCAGGTGATGCACAAGAGGTATACCCCAGTAAGCAGTATAAAGAATTGAATCTTCCAGAAAATCTGGTAATCCGGCACCTTGCCAGAGCTCCAAATACACATTAAAATATAATTAAATTCAGATATTGACAATGTGCACCGTTGCCCTTCCGTTGAGGGGTTCCGTCGGAGATTTCGTCAGGTTAACCCCTCAACGGAAAGCCAAACGGAAACCTCAGCTTCCGTTTCCTTCACCATGAACTCAATAGTGACGGAAACCTAGCTAATGGTTTCAGTCTGTCACCTTTGTGACAGGGTTCCATTGTTTCGGATGGAATTTCGACTGCGCTATTGATTCCGTCAAAATGATGGAACCCTGTCACAACGGTGACAGACAGAAACCATTAGTTAGGTTTCCGTCTCCATTGGGTACAATAGTGAGGGAAACGGAAGCTGAGGTTTCCGTTTGCCTTTCCGCTGAGGGGTTAACACGACAGAAAGCTCAGACGGAACCCCTCAGCGGAAACTAACGCTGATGTGAACACACCCTTACTAGTAAATAGCCTGACATCATTTATGCTAAAAATTACCTTCTAAGCACAAATACTAGTTGTAGGTATCAATGTAGTAAATACATTATAGAAACATGGATGTTATTCTTCATGAAAGGCCTCATTTACACAGCGTATTATGGCTCTGGACTTAATCCGAGTTGTATGGAGCCACAACTTTTTCTGTTGGATTCATACAGAGTCCGACAGAAAAAATATCATGCCATATCCCAGTGGATGCAGTATGAAGGAGATATTTTATCCTAGAAGCATTACTTCCATAATACGGTGCAGTATATAGGCACCATACAGCAGTACAAGGAGCGTGCCACCGTATAATCTCTGTGCACACGGCTCTGCTGTGTGCATAAGTCCTTACCCAACCATTGGCCCATGAACCACATGGGTCTTGCATGCCCCCTTGGCCTCTGGCATACAACACTTGATTTAGGGATGTCATAGCATTACTGGAACTTGGCACCAGATTCAGAACCGTATCATTTGGCTCCTGTAGTCAGGATCATGTAACAGGTGCTTGACACTACAGTCAGCGCTGTCCAATTGGACTTTGCAACAGTGCACTTGGGTTATAACAGTTTGACTTTTACTGTTTGCATAGTTCTTTTCTTCTTTCTAGTAACTGGTTGTAAATGAATAATGCAGAAATTTAAGACTTCAGCGTTTATCACAATATTTAATATATTTTTATTTTAATACTCAAGGGCTCTCAACCTCATCTGCTGTATTGAAATGTGTGTTGCATGGCTCAGAGTTTCCTCACCCTCTGCAAATGCCAAAAGAGCAATTTTTCGGATATTTTATCTGTAAAGACAAATGCTTAGTAAAGTGCCGTTCTTCTGACCTGTTAGGTGATGGTATTCCAGATATTTGTTCTTTGACGGCAGTGCTGATTGTATACTTGGTAGTAGCAGAAGAATGTGCCATGGCTATAAGCTACAGAAGCATGACTGCCATTAAAGGTGACCTATTTTATACACTACACCATTATTAAAAAGTTTTATGTCTATTGGTTGTCCTCTCATGAGAATGGTTTTAATTTAATGGGTTGTCTCGACTAGAAAAACCTGTTATCTGCCCTATTTTGGCACGTGTAGTTCATAGAGGGTAGTCCCCTCATCACCCATTAATTCCCGTGGGCACTATGTAATACTTCCAGCAGTGGGTCTTACACCTGTCCTCTCCCATGATCACCTTTTTGCCACTGGACTTTCAATCTATAAAGGGATTATGCAAACCAGACAACCTCTTTTTAAAGGGATATTCCCATCTCACTAATCATATATTACAAAGTGTGTAATGCAATGTTATCTTAAAATACCCTAAATTATTTATATGTCACCGTTTTCTGTATATTCCACCCCTCTTTTATTTGTGGTATCCATTGGATACAGCCACCTGCAAAGAAGGAAGGGAGGGATGGACAGACTGGGGATAGTAGGTGGAGAAGTTTGGAGCAACTGTGACGCCCTCGTTGCTCCAAAAAGCTAATTTGCATATGAAGAATAAAGTTATTATCGCTGCAACGGAGCCACGAATCTGAAAAATGAAAACGGCGTTATATTCAGATGAGGCTACACTATATTACTGTGCTGCTGCTTTGATAGGCCAATTTCCAGTGACAGACTCCCTTTAATGGTGCTTCGTGGGATGTTCAAAGTTTGGAATATTTTTGTATAACCCAACCCTGATCTATACTTCTCCACAGCTTTGTCTCTGACCTGTTTGGAGACACCCTTGGTCTTCATGCTGCTTGCTTAGTGGTGTTGTAGGGGCCTTTCGGAACAAGCGTATTTATTGTGACATCTTGTGACACTTTGATCACACACATGGGGAAATTATTCAACTAATTATGTGACTGCAGTGAATTGATTCGACCAGACCTTATTAAGGGGTTTTATAGCAAAGGGGGTGAATACACATACATTTAAATACTTTTTCTTTTTTAAACAAGGTACTTTTTTGTTCAGTCTAATGTAAAAATTTGAAATATTTTGTCAGGTCCATTACATAAAATCCAATTTATGTTTTAATTCCAGGTTGTAATGCAACAAAACAGTAAAAACACCAAGGGGGTGAATATTTTCGTTAAGTTGTAATCAAGATGGCGGCTTTTAAGATGAAGGAGGGGGAAGTGTCGTGAGTGTATCAGAAGCGAGATCCTTCTTATTAAGGACTATTTACCTAAGTATATGTTTGGCAATTACCTGATCATCTTTTTTAACCGGTGGTCTACTTTTTGTTAATGGCGTAATGGGAATCATCATCTCATGCCCTGACTTCTTGAGGAGCCTATGAGGGGCTTAAAGTGTAAAGTATGGCGGAGTGACCAAACAGCAGCAGCCTGAGCCTTTGATGACACAGGAGGTAGATTTCAGACTACTATAGATTTCCAGCAGACAATGCAATTTAGCTGCAGTCATTGATAACAGCTTAAAAGGAACCGGTCACAGGTTTGGAGCCACTAAACTACTTGTTATGTAGATGGGGTTTAGTGTTTCAAATCTGCCTACCTCAAAAACACTTCGCAGTATACTATCCTGGCTTCATTTGCGCATGCGCCAGACGCCGCTCCCGGGCTCATCCACGTAAATTGTATGTTACTTTACTAACTATTCCTGAAACTTCAATTTTTGACATGGGCGGTTTTGGAATACTACACCCCAGCTGCATTACGGCACGCTGGTGGTTTAGTGCCTCCAAACCGACTGACAGGTTCCCTGAGTAGAGATATAAAAAAAGAAAGGAAAAGCAGGAAAGCATCGCCTCTGTATCCAAATAACATATCTGGAGTCATCAGGGTGGTGCAGCAGTATTGCTATAAGAACGCCTATTACTCCGTGAGTGACTTCCCAATTGCCTGTTGACATCAGCGCTGGCGGATCTGAAATCCTGTGCATGAATGGGGAAGGGTGACGTCAATCACAGAGGAACAGGCGTGCTTGCATCACTAACGCTGTGACTATGTAACGCTGTTGCACCACCCCAATGACTCCAGGTATGCTACATTATTAAACTTATTGTTCAAAAAAAAGGGACACCTGACAATTCTAACAATGGCATGGCTGGAATAGTGGAATAGTGTTTAAAAGTCCCAAAGCGCCTTGCCGGCAGTTTGATGGAGAAAAAAAAAATCTGATGACAAGTTCCCTTTAACAGTTATTCTGAAGATCTGTTCTGTTGCACATCTAAAATGTCAGAGAATACAACAAACCTGTTATTCCCAGCATAGAATACAATTCAAGTAAGGATGCAATTGATTTTTAGTACTTAGAAAATAATTAGCAAATTTGGAGCTTTTGAGAAATGATTTTCAATGGCTTTAAAGCACTCCCGGGGCTTGTTCCCACTTAAAAGGTTTTTATGCTGTACCAGGCATGCTAGATTATGTGCTTGCTGTGTACTACTACAGTCAAATAAGACCAGGCCACGTGGTTCCCCCTGGACATCAAGGCCTGCTTAGCTCTTAATGCAGATTATATGAATCTGAACAACAGGGAAAAACCACGTGGAAAAGTCCAAGCAAATATGACCCCTTAAAGCCTAAATGTACTCCTAATATTTCTGTTCAGCATTAAGGACTGCATAAAAGAATATTCACATAAAGTGGACGTATAAATTCACCAGATTGGCCTAGAATAAATCTTATGAGCTCAATACTGGAAGATGAGACTTTAATTACACAGATTAGGTTGCTCGTGATAAAAAAAGAAAAGAAAATGTCCTATGTGCAAATGAGAGAAACCCAAAATGCTATGGAAAATTGACCGTGGTGGGACAGGATATATTACCGATGTATGAAAAATTGACTTTGATTTGCTCAAATTTGTTTAGGTCTGCAGGGCTTCCACTAAGCAGAAAGTACTGAAATTTGGCTGTCAGGCCGCACTCAGGGTTTTTTAAGTGTATTTAAACGTTTGACAAACTTCTGACATCTCATAGTGACATGTCAGAAGTTTTGATTGGTGGGGGTCCGAGCACTGAGACTCCCACCAATCGCTCAAACGAAGCGGAGGAGCGCTCAGCCGCTTAGTTTCCGTTCGGCTTTTTCCGGAAAGCCGATGTATTGGAGTACGGTAAATAGACTTGTTATTGAGCCTGTACTCCCATACATTGATTTCCGGAAAAAGCCGAAAGGACACGAAGCGGCTGAGCGCCATCATGAGCGCTTTTGCCACTTCATTCTAGCAATTGGTGGGGGTCTCCGTGATTGGATCTCCACCAATCAATACTTCTGACATGTCACTATAACATGTCAGAAGTTTATCAAACGTTTAGTTACCCTTTGTGACCAGGGATGTCAGTGTCATTGATACTTGATACTAATTTTAGTACTATATCAGAGGCAATTGACACAAGGTTATAGCTAATCACTGGCACTACAAAACCTCCAAACCCTCCTGCTAGGCGAGTAGAGTGCAGTACCTAAGTCATGCCGCAAATTAGGAAGCCACCACTTATAATGTGCTCACAGCACAAATTTTTTTGCATTACTATCACAGCTGTGACCCCCTCAAGTGCCTCAACCACAAGTGCCACCAGAAGTGCCACAGCCAGATGCTGCCACAAGAACCTGCTACAGATGTTGACATACTGTAAGCACCTTTGAAATGCCCACATAAAACCCAGCTCCTGCTTACCATTTACATTTGCTGTGTAGATTTATGAAGTGCTGTTGTTGGGTAGTGTTGAGACTCGGCCATGTCCAATACTACAACATTTGATCACGAAGACATGTTTCTCAAGGTGAGCGCCTCAGATGTATGCGTATATACGCAGTAGAGGGAACTGCCAACTAGGCATGACGTGACTGCTCCTGCTCTATAGTGCCTACCTCTTTCCAGGTGCCTGTATATGGTGTGCCAAAGTCACATGACCAGTCTGTTGATCGATTTGGCTTAATTAAAGAAAATCATAAAGCGTTCCCCGACGTTTCGTCAGTAACAGACAGTAGAAATTTGGTACCATGTCACCAAAATCTGTAAACTTTGATGTTCCTGGACCAAACAGGAACTATTTTTTTTTTTTTAAATGGTAATAAGTATTGTCACAGACATTAAACAGCCAAAAAAGATAGGTAGAACTCCCACATTTGAGACATATTAAAGGTGTTTTCCAGCCAATAAAAATTGATGGCCTATCCTCAGGTGATTCACATATTGCAGCCTTCTCTTATTCACTTCAATGGGAGAAAAGGCTGCAATACCTGTGAATCGCCACTAGACGTGTGTCGAACATTTACAGTGAGCAAGAAGAAATGAAGGGGAAGCAGCACTTGTACAAGCGCTGCGGCCCCTTCAAAAAAGCTGATCAGTGGGGGTCCCAGGAGTCGGACCCCGACCCATCAGCTATTGATGGCCTATCCTGAGAATAGGCCATCAATTTTTATTGGCTGGAAAAACCCTTTAACTACCTGGCTCAGTAGCATTTTTCACATCCCATTTCTGAGTTGGATTAGATCATTTGTTCTTACTAGTGTATCATTTATTTCACACTTATTTCACTGAAGGGGCGCTCTACTTAGTATTATTTACATCAGAATTGTATGAGAATGAGATATACATTGTACTCTATGCAGGCTGTAGGCTTGTTATCTGTGTTGTCAAAGTCTATAAAGTCTGACCTGTGTACCTCACCTGACACTTTCCTTTATCCTGTCCACAGCGCATTGCCCAATGAAGATACAATGTAAATGATAAAGCATTTCATCACCTCATGTCTACGTACTACAGCACTTTGAACATAAAACCAGCAGTGACTTTTATACTAGTATAATCTGAGCCAGTCAGCATAAAGACATGGACCCGGGGGAACAAAGAATGCAACGGGCTATCCTACGACATTATCTGCCTTCTGTTTTTATAGTGCACAGTAGACACTACCAGAATGAACCAAAAGGAGACGTTCATGGACGTGAAATAAAAAGTTGTTGTTCTCTACAAGATATGAGTCCGTCTTAACCTTGCTTAATAAAATAATAAAAATATTATTAATAAATGTTATGACGGGAACTTTTTGCCATTATATTACGAAGAATAAAAGCCCATAAAAATGATTACAAACACTGTACTAAACCTTGAGAAGTGACACTGGAACCTAGACAAAACATTTAAGGGACTGTCTCACCAAGACAATCCCTGTTTACATGCCCTATTAGGGGATATGGACATCATAGAGAGAGGCTAAGAAACAGCGGCTCCAACTCTGGTGGACTTGGCTGGACATATATTTACGGACCCCATTGTAAGTCAATAGGGTCCATCGTGTGTGTAGTGTCTGTCCTACGACGGATCCAGCAAAGCTTTGTTGATTCTGTTATTCCAACTTCCAGTATTTACACAACACTTTTCAAGGAAAGCCAAGATTTTCCAAAGTATCAATATGTATATTGGTCTTTTATATAGTGATGAATATTTGAAGCGAATATGACAATAAAGCCATAACCGATCGGCTAATGCAGCTGCTCTGTGTTTTAAAAACTAGTCATTAGGATTGAAAGCGAAGTGAGAAAACAGGTTGACAATCAGATGATCATGAAACATTGCGGTAGTCACGTACTCACCTAGCCCCGCTTCAGCGCTGCAATAAGTCCTGCAGCAGGGTTGGCAGGGATGCCAGGCGGCGCATGTGCAGAACACGGCCTCTTGGCAAATTAGAGGAAGGCGCTGTAATTATAACAGCTATCCACTGACCTAACGTCTGCACATTGTTCTGGTCTCAGCTTTGGCGCAGATTTCATTAGACAAGCCCCATCCATGTTCTGTCTATGAAGGCAGGCAACTGCATGTTTGAATGAGTCCTTATTCTGTCATGAAATACAAGGTTACCTCAAGCCGACTGTTCACAATACATCACCAGGACATGATATTGGCCTTGGCTTTGTATAAACCCTAAGGAGCCCATTAAAGTAAAAGCAGCAAATTCACGTCAACAAGAATATGACTGTTTGTCCAAACTCCACTTAGGTGTGGAATAGTTTCAGAAAAAAAAATCCCTATTACCTATTCACTGCAATTTTGATGTTTTCACGCTTTATTGTATATCATATAAAAATATAGATATTTATAAACTCCATGGACAGAAATATTGGGACAGCTACACATTACACCCACTGGAGTTTTTATGACATCCCAGTCTAAATCCATAGGTATTGATATGGAGTTGTCCCCCCTTTGCAGCTAAATTAGCTTCCACTCTCCTGGGGAGGCTTTCTACAAGATTTTGGAGTGTGTCTGTTGGAATTTTTGCCCATTCATCTAGAAGAGCATTTGTGAGGTCAGACAATGATGTTGGATGAGAGGACCTGGCTTGCAATCTCTGTTGTAGTTCATCCCAAACTTGTTGGATGGGGTTGAGGTCAGGGTTCTGTGTGGACCAGTTAACCCCTACCCGCACGAGTAAGTAACTGTAAGTGAGGTTACTTCCCGCACGAGGACGTATAGTTACTGAGTTGTTTCCGGTACACACTGTCGGCGACAGTGTGCACCGGGAACCGGGAGGTCAGCTATCGCCGACAGCTGACACTCCACTCTTGCCGGCCAGGGGGCCTTTGTCTCTGATTTCGGCTTATTAACCCCTTAAATTCGGCGATCGGTTGCAATCGCCGAATTTTAGGGGTTTCTAGCATATCGGCCGATCCCGGTCCGAAATCGCGGGGTTTGCCGATAGTTAGCATGGCAAACGGAAGCCAAACAATGGCTTCCGTGTCTGCCATGGACGGAAGCCCATAAGGACCAACCTTCGGCTGGTCCCAATAGGCTTCCTGTCAGAGTGACAGGAAGTCACTGTGTCGTTCCCGATGCACACTGTCGGCGACAAGGTGTGCATCGGGAACTGCAAGATCAGCTGTCCCCGACCTGGCACTGAAAACCAATCCAGCAAAATCTGCGCTCCAAAATCCAAAAGGCGCTCCTTCCCTCCTGAGCCCTGCTGTGGGTCCAAAGATCAGTTTATGACCACATATGGGGTATTGCCGTAATTGGGAGAAATTGCTTTACAAATGTTGGGGTGCTTTTTCTCCTTTATTCCTTGTAAAAATGAAAAAAATCTATGTTTCCACAGAAAAAAAGGTGATTTTCATCTTCACAGACAGAAAAATACCTTGAGAGGTGTAGTTTCCAAAATGGGGTCACTTTTGGGGGGTTTCGACTGTTTAGGTACTACAAGACCTCTTCAAGTCTGACATGGTGCCTAAAATATATTCCTAAAAAAAGGAGGCCCCAAAATCCACTGGGTGCTCCTTTGCTTCTGAGGCCGGTGCTTCAGTCCATTAGGACACTAGGGCCACATGTTGGATATTTCTAAAAACTGCAGAATCTGGGCAATAAATATTGAGTTGTGTTTCTCTGGTAAAACCTTCTGTGTTACAGAATTTTTTATTACAAATTAATTTCGGCAAAAAAAATGAAATTTGTAAATTTCACCTCTACTTTGCCTTAATTCCTGTGAAACGCCTAAAGGGTTAAAATACTTTCTGAATGTGCTTTTGAATACTTTGAGGGGTGCAGTTTTCAAAATGGGATGATTTATGGGGAGTTTCTAATATAGAAGGCCCTCAAAGCCACTTCAGAACTGAACTGGTCCCTGAAAAAATAGCCTTTTGAAACTTTCTTGAAAATATGAGAAATTGCTGCTAAAGTTCTAAGCCTTGAAACGTTCTAGAAAAATAAAGTGACGTGAAAAAAAACTATGCAAACATAAAGTAGACATATGGGAAATGTAAACTAGTAACTATTTTGTGTGGTATTACTATCTGTTTTACAAGCAAATACATTAAAATTTTGGAAAATGCAAATTTTTGCTAAAATTTGAAGTTTTTCACAAATAAATATTGCATTTATCGACCAAATTTTTCACTAACATAAAGTACAATATGTCACGAGAAAACAATCTCAGAATCGCTTGGATAGGTAAAAGCATTCCGGAGTTATTACCACATAAAGCGACACATGTCAGATTTGAAAAAATCATCTGAGTCCACAAAGCCAAAACAGGCTGTGTCCTAAAGGGGTTAAGGTCTTCCACATCAAACTCACCCAACCATGTCTTTATGGACCTTGCTTTGTGCACTGGGGCACAGTCATGCTGGAACAAAAAATGGCCTTCCACAAACTGTTCCCACAAAGTTTGAAGCATACAATTGTCCAAAATATCTTGGTATGCTGAAGCAGTAGGATTTTCCCTTCACTAGAACTAAGGGGCCTAGGCCATCCCCTGAGAAACAGCCCCATAGCATTATCCCTCCTCCACCAAACTTTACAGTTGGCACAATGGAGTCAGGCAGGTAACGTTCTCCTGGCATTTGCCAAAACCAGACTCGTCCATCAGACTGCGAGATAGAGAAGCGTGATTTGTTATTCCACAGAACACGCTTCCACTGCTCCAGAGTCCAGTGGCGGCGTGTTTTACACCAATCCATCCGACGCTTGGCATTGTGCTTGGTGAGGTAAGGCTTGCATGCAACGGTTTAGCTAAGGAAACCGATGCCATCAAGCTCCCGGGGCACAGTTTTTGTGCGGATGTAAATTCCAGAAGAGGTTTGGAACAGTTATTAAGTCAGCCGAATGTTGGCGTCTTTTATGAATTATGCACCTCAGCACTCTGTCATTTTACGTGGTCTGCTACTTCAGGGTTAAGTTGCTGTGGTTCCTAAACACTTCCACTTTGCAATAATACCACGCACTGTTGCTCGAAGAATATTTAGGAGGGAAAAGTTTTCACAAACTAACTTGTTGCAACGATGGCATCCTATTCAGTACCACGCTCGAATTCACTGAGCTCTTTAGAACGACCCATTCTTTCACAAATGTTTGTAAAGGCGACTACATGGCGGGGTGCTTGATATTATATACGTGGCAATGGGACTGAATGGAACTCAATGAATGAGTGATGAAGAGTGTCTCCCAAACTTTGCTCATATAGTATATGTATGTGTATATATATATATATATATATATATATAGGTGTGTGTGTGTGTGTGTGTGTGTGTGTGTGTGTGTGTGTGTGTGTGTGTGTGTATATATATATATGTGTGTGTGTATGTCTGTGTATGTGCATAAAATGAATATAGTGAACTACATAATTAAACACAAAACACTTGCATTCTGTCTGCATTGGTCTCTATCAGTTGTGCCCTCACGGACACAAATTCGTCCCCATTTATCTCCGCAAAACTTTTCAAGCTCAGCTAATTTGCATGGGGACTTTGAATGAATACTACAAATTCTCAATTAAAGTCTGTATCTTGACTTGACTTTTCTAGGACATTAACATTGTTGCTTATAAACCACTGCTATGAAGCGTTGGCTGAGGTTGCTTGTCTTCATGGGGTATATTATTCCTTGAAAGTCTTTTTTGCATACTACTTTATGCCTGTTCTATAATCTGACACATGATTGATGGAATTGATGTGGGATTAAAGGAATATAAACTAGACAATCATTAATCCAATTATGATCACATTCTTTATTTATTCTGTTCTCCCCCAGCCCGCTTCCATATTGTAGGTTTATCTAAGCTGACAGTTTAATGTCACTGCTACATTAATAGGACAAGACAATGGGTCATGAACGTATACATGAAAGACAATGTAGGCATATTATAATGACAGGATATGTAGAACTGAGAGATAGTATGGCTCATGTTTTTACTAATGGCATTAAACACTTTATCCTATACCTCATAAATCATACAATGCTTTCTATGACTTTCATATCTGTACTGAAGAAAAATGTCTAGTTGAGGTTCAATCCATCATTCCGATGTCTCTATTGACGGAGGCCTATGCCAATTACGTAACAGATTTTTAATTGAGTGCAGCTATTTAGTTAGGACTCAAGTACATGTTTGTGTAACGGATCTGTAAAAATTACCCTCAGGGACTCTACATGCCATCATACAGGGTCTGTGCACGTGGCAATGCCACTTTACTTTTGTAGGTCACAATCCAAAGATTTACGTTATACTATTTAAATAGATTTTTCCATTTTAGAGAACACTCTCTGTGGCCCCCTACATCCGAGTGGAGAGAACGCGTAAGCTTGTCTGCATAACTCCCGTAGACATGAATAGAGCACATGAGTCACCACCTCTCCATATATTTTCTACCTAGATGCATTGCTGTTGCCACCTCGTCTTGTGGTATTTTCCCGATAGGTGGATGTCCCGAAATTGTATTCTGTATTTAAGAATAGCATTTAGAAAAGGCTGTTTATTGGCTAAAAAATTAAAAATGAAAAGTGATTAAAAAAAAAGGAGGAGAAAATAAATTGATAGAGGAACATAGAAAAACGATGAGGATATGGTAGCCATTTATTATGTTATTTGTTAAAATTGTTTTACTAGGAACATACACAATGATAACATAAAAGTTCTCAACTTGTGGTATGCGTACCCCGATGTCTCTAGGAGGTACTTGCACTGTGCTTATGCTGTACTTTTAGTAGGCAATACAGTGTACGATCATAGCCTTGGGGTACTTTGATGTAATTAATTTGAGTTGGGGCTACATGGCTTAGGCTTCGTTCACATCTGCGTCAGGGTTCCGTTCTGACGTTCCGTCGGAGCTTTCCGTCAGAACGAAACCCTGACAGACAAACGGAAACCATAGATCAATACCGTAGTCGACTGCGCTATTCATTCCCTCAAAACGACAGAACCCTTGCACAACTGAGACAAATGGAAACCATTTGCACCGGATCCCTCACCATTGAAATCAATGGTGATGCAAACGGAAACCTATGGTTTCCGTTTGTCTCAGTCAGGGTTCCGTTCCGACAGGAAGCTTCAACAAGATGTCAGAACGGAACCCTGACGCAGATGTGAATGGAGCATTAGGAACATTGAGAAACACATGAAGTGCAAGCTGGGACATGTCTAGAAAGAAAATATAAATTAAAAGCCTATTTAGTATTCATTTTGATTTTTTTTCCTTGGGAAAAAGGGCTGCTCTACTGATTTATGTAGATGTCGACATTTTCCTTTGAAATGGCTCATAAGAGTTACAGTATTTATAAGGTAATGGCTTTAATACATTTTAGGAGAAATATGCCAGTTTTTCAAAAACATGGCACATGGTGACTGAGATAAAAGTGTTCCAACAATCGGATTATAAAGCCGTGGTCACATTACCCTTGTTCAGGGGACAATATTAAGCAAATTAGTTGTGTGTACAGAACTATCTGATCACTCCATTTTTAGGCAGCGAATCATACAACTAAATGACTTAATTACCTTAGGCAGAAAATCCTCTTATTGGGAAAAATGTCACGTGCGAATGGTGTTGCTGTGAAAGACTGGATGTGCATTTATGTTTTCTTGTAACACCATTTCTCATATATAGCACACAAGGGAAGACATTTAAGGGGATTTTGTTTTAAGGGGATTATCTCAACTGGATAACCACAACCCGTGTGAACTATGAAGGGAACCCCCCCCCCATCCATCAACCAGATTAGATTGATGTGACAGAGCATCTCCTGCGTAGGTGGACTCATGTATTGGAGGGTCAACCATTCATTTGAATGGGCGCCGTGCAATACTACTTTTCCCCTGCAGTGGAAATGTATGCATAGGAGAAATGTGTGGTCATCCACAGGTGATAACAGTTGATCGTCAGGGGTTTTAGCAGCTCGATCCGTGGCGATCAGTTTAGCATTGAGCGGTTTGCATTTGAGAAGTGGTTGTCCAGGTGGTCCCATTATATGACGTCATGCAACTGTATAATACACAATGGGGGAAATTTATCGAGAGGTTTACATCACATAAGCAGAATAAAAAAGTAGCAAATTTTAGCACACACCCGCGGAAAAATGTACCACTTTTTACCCCTTTACCCTATTCTTGCCAGTCTTAGTAAATCCGGGCCTATATGCTTCAGTTCCTCACATTTACAAAGGCATATTTTCTATCCTTTTTTTCTCACCAACAAAAAAAGGAAAGTATCCATTAGAAGAAAATAGGAAATCACCTTCCAATGCTCTTCTAATGGGATCACGTTCTATTTTTAACACTAAATATTAAAACGCGAAAAAAATGCCTGTGTGAATGCACCCTTAGGATTATGATTCCCTGAAGACAGGGACCAATTTGATTGTATCCTCTGCACAAAGCGCTAAAATATACTGGTACTGTAAAATAAAGGCGATTAAATACATGGTCATAAGAGTCAGAAATCAAATACCCACAAGTATAATGCTCTGCTTCCCGCTTCAAAACTAGGCCCATGCCTAAGGCAGCAAATTTTTACTGCTCTGCTGGGTCATGGATCTATATTGTAGAAACCTAAAACAGAGCAGGCCTTGTAGAGAAAGGTAGGCACAGCCAGAGAGAGACTGAATATAAATATGCATGCTTTACTCCTTGTTACTACCTGATAAATGGAACATAGTATTCCCCTGGGCTTTCTCTGAACTGAGATCTTATAAAGTGCTGACACTGGAGTCCTACTTTAAAACAATGTACGCAGCTGTTTAGGAGATTTTTAGCACATAAAGTATACAATAAAAGATGCCAGTCTTTTATCATAAAATGCCAAGTGTAATAGGCATGAACGCACCCATGGGACAGCAGAGAAGAAGATATCTAAATCCTCTCGTGGCACAGCAGAGATACAACAAAGTTAGCAAGTCTTCCCAATATTAAGTGGAATTCAAACAGATAAAATAAACTCAGCAGACATCTGCCTAAAGATAGGCGATTCCAATGGAGATATCCAAGAAACTAGATAGCCCCAAGATAGAAGGCTCAGGAAGCAATGCCGGCCAAGGCCACTAAATCAGAGTCTAAAATTAAACATGAAATGAATAATGGAATAGGATGCAAATGAAGACGCTAAAGAACACGTCAGGTTATAAAGAAACAGGGAGGGTATGTTCACACGGCTTATTGTCGGCCGTTTTCCGGGCCTTAAACGGACGAAAAATCGGAAGCAGAACGCCTCCAAACATCTGCCCATTGATTTCAACTGGAAAAACTGCGTTCCGTTCTGCCGATTTTGGAGCTGTTTTTCATTGACTCTATAGAAAAACAGCTCCAAAATCGGCCGTAAAAAAACGCCGCAAAAAACGTGATTTTGAATAAAAAACATCTGAAAATCAGGAGCTGTTTTCCCTTGAAAACAGCTGCGAATTTTCAGACGTTTTTTTGCTAAGCGTGTGAACATACCCTTACTGCTATATCCTGCAATACTAGACTTGTTATTACCAATAATACATTCACATCTCTATAGGCACCTGAACGGCACACGATTGATACACTATACAATAGGTAAACACTATTAGGAAATTTGCCGATACTTTAGTAACATATATGACACAATAGTCATGAACTGCCAGAGCAGCAGGCATAGTAGCTGATATGTGGCTCAGCTGTCAATGGAGCCCCCCTCCACGTATAGGTGAGGTGCAACTTTACTTTATATGACTGAATCAACAACTGTCTTACCATACCTTTGCAAGTTGCATGACCGAGAAACCGACGTTTGATTGCCCTGGCGCAGCGGGAGCAAGTGCCACTCTCTGCTCTGAGTGACGGCTCTAGTGGCCACTCAGGGGACTGCTAGAGCTATCACTGAGCAGAGGAAGGGAGATTGCAGCCTGCACTGGAGGAGTGATCGGCGCACCGGGGAATCAAACATTGTTTTCTCGATCATGCAAGTACATACAAAAGGTGTGTTCAAAATGTCCTCCTCTTTATGGCTCTGTCAGCAGTTTTGAGGCCTCACAACTGCTAACAGGTTTCCTTTAATTTAGATCTGTTCACACTTGGCTATATGACTTCTGATTCTACATGACCTGTGGTGATCAGCTGATCAATAGGCGGAGCCATGATGGGTATGATAGATCTGTTATGATCTGTTTTATAAGGGATGTAATTAACTTATGATGGATCCATCAGGTTTCCTGTTTTATAGAATAGTGCAGCTTGCTACACTATTCTGGCTGCCAAAGAACACCAGATGGAAAAGAGCGCAAGTGTGCACAGAGCCAAAGCAGGCAGAGCAGCAACAAATACTGTATATATCCTAATGGGAGGCGTTCTTTCTTATGATCTTATATTTCTGTGCTGAAAAACACACTTGTCCCGGGTTAATATGAATAGTTATGGAACTACCTGATGCTTTATTACATCAGTAGGATAAATGGCAACTCGGAATACTGTTCCCCTGTATCTAATCTGTCATATAGGAAAATATCTACTACAAAGGATGAAAGTAAAAGGGATTTGACCATAAAGGGGTTGTGTTGGGCAGCATCATTGCTTAGTTACTCTACTCACACAAAACAAAGCCTTCCCCGGGAGTCAGAGGTTATGTGATCTATAGTTTTCAGTTACAGCCTGAAAAATGACTGCGCTAGTTTACATACATGGTTCATATAGTATTCTCCAAGCTACAGAGTCAGTAGAACTATAACGTCACATCTGGTACTGTTTGGATGTGGACATTTGTATTTATTATATTGCTACATTTAACGTGTTTTTTAAACTAAGGGTATGTTCACACGCTGTGTTATCAGGCATATTTCGGGGCGTATAAACACCTCGAAATATGCCTGGAAAAATGGTAGCTAAACACCAACAAACATCTGCCCATTGAATTCAATGAGAAAGACTGCATTTAGTTCGGACAGGGCATTTTGGGTTTTTTACGCCGCTTTTTAAAAAAAATGGCGCATAAAGAAAACGCCTCGTAAAAAGAAGGAGCATGTTACTCCTTGAGCCGTTTTTCATTGTTTCAAAGGAAAAACAGTTCCAAAAACGGCTCCAAAAAACGCCTCAAAAAAAGGTTTGATGCTTTAAAAACGACTGAAAATCAGAGGCTGTTTTATTGCACATGTGATCATACCCTAAGTATATGTGCACACGATAACTGGCTTTTATGTCTGAAATTACAGACTGTTTTCAGGAGAAAACAGCTGCGTCGTTTCAGACGTAAATGCTCCTCCTCGCATTATGCGAGGGGTCTGTGACGCTCGTATATCTTGAGCTGCTCTTCATTGAATTCAATGAAAAACGGCTCAAATTACGTTTCAAAGAAGTGTCCTGCACTTCTTTTGACGAGGCAGTCAATTTACGCGTCATAGTTTGACAGCTGTCAAACGACGACGCGTAAATGACAGGTCGTCTGCACAGTACTCGGCAAACCCATTCAAATGAATGGGCAGATGTTTGCCGACGTATTGGAGCCCTATTTTCAGACGTAAAACGAGGCATAATACGCCTCGTTTACATCTGAAAATAGGTCGTGTGAACCCAGCCTAACAGATATCGATGCTGTTTAGTTCCAACTTTTTGACCAAAGGCAAATGCCAGGTGTAGAGTAACGTATATGTACTTGCACCTTGGGAGATTTTCTGCATTGTACATAATAAAGTTTTAGCATTGCCAGTGGTGAAGTGTGTCGGAAGATCTATTACTCCAGTCTTCACCTACATGTCAGACCCGTGGTTCCTAAAACAATGAACAGCTAGTAGCCGATTGGGCTAATGATTTGCAATATTTGACCCTTTTGCTCCATATAGTCTGAGCTCATAATTATGTATTTGTTCCTAGAAATAGCTTGGACATCCGTTTGTGTTGTGGTGTGAATGCGGCAACAGTTATGAAATTTGCAGCAGGGATATTAAACCATGATCACACTGGCATGCTATAAAATAGTTGGTAGTACAATTCCTTGTATCCAAAAGAGATTTTTGCAGGCTACCATACCATAATGATGCATTTGATGTAACACAGTCATGTATTGTGGAAAGTGTCTATGAGAGCCTAAAAAATGGGCCCATTAGAGTATGTTCACATAGGGCAGATACGCTGCGTAAAAACACACAGCGTATCTGCCCTGTTCGACGCAGGGAATTCCAACCGAAAAACCGCACCAAATTGTGGTGACGTTTTTCAGCCGGAATGTCTGCTGTGAACAGGGCGGATACGCTGATATTTTACAAGATTAATTTTCTGACACCCTGTTGCATTGAGCTAAGATACCAGTACAGTGGAAAGCCCTGAAAAATTACTCCATTTTGGAAACTACATCCCTCAAGGAATTCATCTAGGGGTGTAGTGAGCATTTTGACCCCACAAATGTTTTGCAAAAATTAGTGCACAATAGATGTTGCAGATTGAAAATTGCAATTTTTCCAGATATGCTATTTCAATGCCCAATGTGTATCCAAGCTTGTACCACTGGAGACACACACCCCATAAATTAAGCAGGTTCTCTAGAGTACAGTAATACCCCATATGTGCTCATAAACTGCAGTTTGGACACGCTGTCAGGCTCAGAAGGACCGCTATTTTGCTTTTGGAGCACAGATTTTGCTTGGTAGTAGTTTTGTTTGGGGTTTTACTGGTATTTCAGCTTATAATGTGGGGGCATATGTGAGCTGGGCGGAGTACATCAGGATATATGTAAACTGAGTGGAGTACATCAGGGTATATGTAAGCTGTGCGGAGTACATCAGGGTATATGTAAGCTGTGAGGAGTACATCAGGATATATGTAAACTGAGTGGAGTACATCAGGGTATATGTAAACTGGGCGGAGTACATCAGGGTATATGTAAGCTGGGAGGAGTACATCAGGGTATATGTGAGCTGGGCGGAGTACATCAGGGTATATGTAAGCTGGGAGGAGTACATCAGGGTATATGTAAACTGGACGGAGTACATCAGGGTATATGTAAGCTGGGCAGAGTACATCAGGGTATACGTAAGCTGGGCGGAGTACATCAGGGTATACGTAAGCTGGGCAGAGTACATCAGGGTATACGTAAGCTGGGCAGAGTACATCAGGGTATATGTAAGCTGGGCGGAGTACATCAGGGTATATGTAAGCTGGGCAGAGTACATCAGGGTATACGTAAGCTGGGCGGAGTACATTAGGGTATACGTAAGCTGGGCGGAGTACATCAGGATATATGTAAGCTGGGCGGAGTACATCAGGGTATATGTAAGCTGGGCGGAGTACATCAGGGTATATGTAAACTGGGCAGAGTAAATCAGGGTATATGTAAGCTGGGCGGAGTACATCAGGGTATATGTAAGCTGGGCAGAGTACATCAGGGTATATGTAATATGTGAGGAGTCCATCAGGGTATATGTAAGCTGTGAGGAGTACATCAGGGTATATGTAAGCTGTGTGCGGAGTACATCAGGGTATATGTAAGCTGTGCGGAGTCCATCAGGGTATATGTAAGCTGGGCGGAGTACATCAGGGTATATGTAAGCTGGGCGGAGTACATCAGGGTATATGTAAGCTGTGCGGAGTACATCAGGGTATATGTAAGCTGGGCGGAGTACATCAGGGTATATGTAAGTTGGGCGGAGTACATCAGGGTATATGTAAGCTGGGCGGAGTACATCAGGGTATATGTAAGCTGGGCAGAGTACATCAGGGTATATGTAATATGTGAGGAGTACATCAGGGCATATGTAAGCTGTGCGGAGTACATCAGGGTATATGTAAGCTGTGCGGAGTACATCAGGGTATATGTAAGCTGGGCGGAGTACATCAGGGTATATGTAAGCTGGGCGGAGTACATCAGGGTATATGTAAGTTGGGCGGAGTACATCAGGGCATAATAGGATGATGTAATAATGGGGTAAATGAATAATCCATGGATTGGTGTGGTCGCTTTAAACCAATCCTTTATGCACAAGCCAGATATTTTTGGGTATTATACAAAATATCTGCGCTCCAGTATTGCCTAATCTTTGACTTCTTCACTAGCCCTATAAGCCGCACAAGGCCCTAAAGTTTCCTCATCTCCGCTGCATCTACAGGGTCCACCTGTGGGGTCCAGCAAATGACGATGTGGGGTTTCTAGTGAAAAACTACTGGGTCACCATTTAGCATCATTGCGTTTTGATGTGTTATTTTTCCGGTGACGGAGCTGTGCGAGGGCTTGTTTTTTGTGGAACGAGCTGTAATTTTTATTGGTTCCATTTTGGAGTACATGCGATTTTTTCTTTTTGATCATTATTCCATTTTTTGGGAGACGAGGAAACAAAAAAACAGCAATTCTAGCACGTTTTGTTTTTTCTTTTTTACAGATCTTCTGACCCCCGGTACAATACACTGCACTACTTATGTATGTACTTGTGTAGTGCAGTGTATTGTTACTGTCATTTTTCAACTGACAGTTAAGCCTATTACTCCCTCCCTTGGGCAGGACCTAATAAGCTTCCGTACCTGGCTGACCAGGAAGCCCCCTCCCCCTGTCAACCACTTAAATGCGGCAGTCGCTATCGACTGCCGCATTTAAGGGGTTAAACGGCGGCGATCGGCGGTAACTGCGATCACCGCCGTTGCAGCGGGATGTCAGCTGTATATCACAGCCGACACCCGCTGAAGATGAAGCGAGCACAGCTCCGGGCACAGGCTTCATCTTCAGGATATGACTGTACGTGGTTTTGCGGGAAGGCACTTGCAATTCCAACGTACAGTCAAGTCCATTTGCGGGAAGGGGTTAAATCTCATCCACTCTGCTGCTACTGTATTATTCTGCGGATTTACCGCAACAAAATCCGCAGTATTTACGCTACGTGAGAACCCGGCCTAAAAGGAAGATAATAACTAAAATAGCAAGAAAATAAATAAATAACATTTTTATTATAACCACTATCTACGTCATATGTTGGCATCACATAGAACGGGTCACAAGAGTCACGCTGCTTCTTTCTGATATCAACATGAGACATAAGAGTCGTGTTTTGTTTTCTTGCTGTGAAACTGATGCCATAAAAGTCTTTCATTTCACCTTTTGGCAGGTTCTGTCTCATTGCAACTACATTTTTTGTATTACTTCACTGCATCTAAAAAAAGATTGAAGCAACTTTGTAAATAGTCTTTTTTATTTATTTTTTTTATTTTCTTTATATGACAAAATACAACAATATATACCAGGATGCCGCCATGTATAGCAACAAGCTTTTTTTCCCTTGAATGGTCTGAGCTGTAATGCCACACACAGGCAATGGACAGGAGTGGCCCTATTTTATAATGCTGGGCAGCCCCTTTACTAGGGATCAGGAATGGGGCAAGGGGATGACTATTAAATAAATGAATGTGCAAAAAGTGTTTTTAAATTATTATTATTATTATCATTAACACTTCAGTATCTGGGGTTACTTATTTATGGGTTATTTCCCATGTGGCCTTAAATGAGGAAACTCCAAAGCTCCAGTTGTGCCCTAAAGGGAATCTGTCACCATCTCTTACCAACTGCTCTTAAAGTCGCTGAATCGAAATATGTAATTTTTATATTTATCCACAGTTCTTCGCAATTTTCCAGAAAATTGTCCGCTCTGTCAATCAAAGATGATGGTGGGGGATTGGCGCTGGAATTTTACACACTGCTTATCATTGAGAGGGCTTCAGGGCATGCACAGATTGCGGAATTGAAGCTAGGGATAGCATGTAAGTACATAAGATATACATATTCTGGACTCCTATATACATCTTATAGTAGTTTAGGATAGTTAAAGTTGGGGAAAGTCTTTTTAAATATTCCTCTAGTCCAGTGGGTTCTTGGGAAACCCCCACAGTTCTGTCAATGGATCTCAGATGCCCATGGAATTAGTGCCATCATGGGAGTTGTGCCATGCTACAGCGTTACTCCATACTGGGGGTGCCGTTTTCAACAGGACAAACTCCATCTGAACTCCACTGATACATGACCCAATAAATACATACAGGGGCTTATATAGTCCACATAACTCGACCTGCAGGTTTCGTTTCAGTGTTCACCTGACATGTATTGTAAGATCAGAACTACTACACAGCGCCAGACCATCTCCTGTGCGGTCCATTCACCTGTGTAGTCTACTTCTACGCTTCTTGGCTGTTCCTACATCCAGATATACTCCGAAATGAATATAATGTTAGGGTTCCTCAGTAAATTCTGCAACTATTGTAGGGTTCTATATAAAAATGTCTATAAGAAAACATTTAACATTAGAAATCTTGGCAGCTCCTAAAGCTTCAGGACTTTCCTACTGACAGCGGAATAAGAAGACATAGACAATACTCCTATAGAGAGCGGCTCCATTACTCAGCCCCGTGACAGAGGTGCATTATCTGTACAGCACTGTGTTCTTGGCAATGTTTTTAGGTCATTCTGTTTCTCCTCTTACAATTCACAGAATGAAGTGAGCCATTTCCCGCCCCTCTCCTCAGCCCACCATGCTCCCCTCCCCTTGTACAGCCCCTCGCCATATACTCATGGAGATCAGACCAGTAAGTGTCCAGGCGGTTCTTATGTTCTCCTGACAAGTCATACTGGATCCCCTCACCGATGGATTTCTGCACTTGTCACATGCTTTCTGTGAGGGTCCAGACAGTGGTGGCGGCTGCCAAAGGACTGACAGTTCTTTCCATTCCCTTACAAGCAGTGACTGGTTTAGTGCTTCCTAGGGGCTGATCATTGTCTATATCCTATAGGATATCCCTGATCTCTGGATCATGACATGGTGATGTGCTGATCATTGTCTATATCCTATAGGATATCCCTGATCTCTGGATCATGACATGGTTATATGCTGATCATTGTCTATATCCTATAGGATATCCCGGATCTCTGGATCATGACATGGTTATATGCAGTTCATTGTCTATATCCTATAGGATATCCCTGATCTCTGGATCATGACATGGTTATGTGCTGATCATTGTCTATATCCTATAGGATATCCCTGATCTCTGGATCATGACATGGTTATGTGCTGATCATTGTCTATATCCTATAGGATATCCCTGATCTCTGGATCATGACATGGTTATATGCAGTTCTTTGTCTATATCCTATAGGATGTCCCTGATCTCTGGATCATGACATGGTTATATGCTGATCATTGTCTATATCCTATAGGATATCCCTGATCTCTGGATCATGACATGGTTATATGCAGTTCATTGTCTATATCCTATAGGATGTCCCTGATCTCTGGATCATGACATGGTGATGTGCCGATCATTGTCTATATCCTATAGGATGTCCCTGATCTCTGGATCATGACATGGTGATGTGCTGATCATTGTCTATATCCTATAGGATGTCCCTGATCTCTGGATCATGACATGGTGATATGCTGATCATTGTCTATATCCTATAGGATATCCCTGATCTCTGGATCATGACATGGTGATGTGCTGATCATTGTCTATATCCTATAGGATGTCCCTGATCTCTGGATCATGACACGGTTATGTGCTGATCATTATCTATATCCTATAGGATATCCCTGATCTCTGGATCATGACATGGTTATTTGCTGATCATTGTCTATATCCTATAGGATGTCCCTGATCTCTGGATCATGACATGGTGATGTGCTGATCATTGTCTATATCCTATAGGATGTCCCTGATCTCTGGATCATGACATGGTGATGTGCTGATCATTGTCTATATCTTATAGGATATCCCTGATCTGTGGATCATGACATGGTGATGTGCTGATCATTGTCTATATCTTATAGGATATCCCTGATCTCTGGATCATGACATGGTTATGTGCAGTTAGTCCTGGTAGTAACATTGTGGTGCCATTCAGATAGGGATAACGTGCATGGCAATGTGTCCAGTAAAGGAGGGGCACAGAGCCCTGGTTGTAGAGCCGGTGCCCTCACCAGGACGTCTGCTGCACATTATCACTCACTTTGCATGATACAAGTATAAGACAAGTGTCACAGTAAAGCCCCTGTTGCAGCCATAGTCCCGTCCCCCCCTCCCGCTATAACGCAGGTTCTGCTGACACATGTACTAATAAAGTGCACAATAATGATTGAACATCTCTATGTACTCACCATAGTGAAGGGAGCAGGACTGTCACGAGCAGTAGCACCGGTAACTCCAGCGAATTGGATGAGCGCTGTCCAGGGTATCCAAAGCGGCGCTGCTCCTGAGCGCTCTGGGCTGGAGGACGTCTCCGCTACACTCCGTGCAGTGAGGCCGGCCTGTGTCACAGTGTGAGGCTACGGGCTTTGTGACGTCGTCAAGGGGCGTGCCCTGTGCTGCTCTGTGGAGTGAATATTACAAACGTGTAGAACCAATAGTGTACAGCAGGGGGCGATGGACGCTTGTTGCTAGGTAGTTACACCTGCAGCTCATACGCTACGAGCTTCATAGTTACCGGTGGATTATTGTCCCTCAGTGCCAGGCTGGGGTTTAAAGCTTCAAGACACGTTTTTTTTTATATTTAGCATGTATAAATCTGAAAAAGACTGCAATTTAATATTTAAAGGGCAATTGTACTTTTGGTGATGATCACATTCATCATGGGACACTAGGTCATGTTTCTTATAGAAAGATCCCCCTGAGAGCTACATTTATGGACGACACGGCCAAGGGGATACATACAATAGAGGCAGACATGGAGAGGGGGGGGGGGGGGGTTCATTGTCCTCTCCTTTTTACTATTAGGCAAGAACCTCTTTAGTACTCTCTACAGATGAACTACATTAAAGGGGTTCTCCACATTGGACTATCCTTATTTGTTATACGGGTCCCTTGACAATAAGCAGATCACAAAGTGTCCCCCTGCCGGGACCCTCAGCGATCAGCTGTAATCTGTAGAGAAATATATCAGGAAGTGTTTGATTTCCCTGCAGCGCCACTACAGGGGAAATGAAAGGGGTTTTCCCATGAGAGACATTTATGACATATCCACAGGATATGTCATAAATGTCAGATAGATGCGGGTCCCACCTCTGAGACCTGCACCTATGTCTAGAACGGGGCCCCCTGAGCTACGCAGTTTCCATAACTCCCATAGTAGTGAATGGCAGTTACGGAAGCAGCGTAACATGCGCGCTATGCGGTTTCCGTAATTACCATTCAGTTCTATTGGACTTACAGAAACAGCGTAGCTCAGCGAGTTACGCTGTTTTCATAACTCACGACCATATAACCTTTTTCATGGTCGGAATTCCCCTCATTCAGCTGCAACACTGAGCGGCTGAACGGGCTTTAGGGGGCCCGGTTCTGGAGATAGGTCCGGATCTATCTGACATCACATATCCTGTGGATATGTCATAAATGTCTCTCATGGGAAAACCTCTTTAATCATTACATAGTGCCCATTCATATCAATGTATTGTAATGGATTACAGGATAACCGCTCTTCACTATGAGCAAGAGATGAGGATCCTGAACAGGAGACCCCCCTGAATTACCTCAGAAAACCCTAAAAGGGTATTTGATAATGGCTTTTCTAAACTGGACAGGTTTGACCTTAGGGATGTGTGTCACACAGTGCGCATCAGCCATCCCTGCTGAGAGGAATATTAATATTATATGTATGACAGTATTTTTTAAACATTGTATAGCACGGTTATGAGACTGTTATGTATGGAGCTGTTATTTGTCCATTTTAAGTTACTATTATTTGAGCACGGTATTGTGGGATTTAATATGGCATTATGTGCCCAATTAAATTACAATACAGTAAATTGAGGCCCTGTACAGTGTATTATTTTTGCAGTATATGGTGGTGGTGGCACCGTCTAGCGTTGTTCTATAGACAACTGTATGGATGTGTTATTTGGCCAACATATGGCACTCCTATTTGGGCAACATCCTGTATGACTGTTATTAGGCACTATATTGTATAGGGATTTGTACACTGTATGACAGTTTACCATATGGGGGGTGCCAACAGAAATTACAACAAAGGGCATCATACGCCAGGTCCTGACTATATAGTTAGTAAACAAAGGGTAGGGAACAGGCCCTGCCGGGGGTCACAAATGCCAGGCTCTATATTAAGGGGCGCATTTTGATTTTTTTAATGGGGCCCACTTTATTCTATTTTTGTCACTGGAAACAGCAGTGTAGATAGACTATACCATAGTCCTTGAGATTAGCCAAATCCCCAAATCCATAGAAACTCTTTCATTTTTTTTTTTTAAGCTTTAGCACTTTAGTTTTTAGGCTAGGGCTATATGGCAAATTAAAAGTACACACAACATTAAATCACATGTGATTTGTATTATACCTATGGGGGGGAATGGAAGCCAATTTATCACATAGGGATGAATAGAAATTGAAATTGTTAATCAGATGAGATTTTAGAAGGTGAAACATAATATCACATATTATAGTAGATACATGTAAGAAGATGACATCAAAGGAGTTTGCAAGCTAAATCCACCATCAGTTTCCAAAATGAAGGGACTTCCCTACTGTATAGAGCCCACAAACCTCTTTGTTACTGATCTCTGACACATTATATGTAAAACACCATTGGTTTGAATAGTACTTTGCTTAGAAAGTTGTGTTAGGCTGGATTTACACAAGCACATTACGTCCGTAATGGACGGAACGTATTTCGGCTGCAAGACCCGGACCGAACACAGTGCAGGGAGCCTGACTCCTAGCATCATAGTTATGTACGATGCTAGGAGTCCCTGCCTCGCTGCAGGACAACTGTCCCGTACTGTAATCATGTTTTCAGTACGGGACAGTAGTTCCACGGAGAGGCAGGGACTCCTAGTGTCGTACATAACTATGATGCTAGGAGCCCGGCTCCCTGCAGTGTGTTCGGTCCGGGACTTGCAGCCGAAATACGTTCCGTCCATTACGGACGTTAATGTGGTCGTGTGAATCCAGCCTTAGAGATTTCTAGTATTGAAGGTTTTCAGCACTTTATCGTTTTTTGAGATCAGCAGGGGTCTGTGCTCATAGACTCCACATTTGATCTTCTGACATGTGTCTGTCTATGGAAGGTTAGAATATCAACTTTGGGTGCAGAGTAAGCTTTTCGATTCCTCCAAAAATTGCATTGGGAGGTCTCCCTCAGGACGTGTAACTTTTGTTTTTGTCGTCATTCTTTTATCACATATTGTTGCATTGTTCCATGGTAACATACAATGTCAGTGTGACGCGCCCTGCTGATCATTTTACAAAACATTGAGGCAGTGGCAATACTTTCATGTAATAGTGTAGATTCACACCTGAGCTAGTAAACTTACTTATCATGCTTATGCCTGCCCTCCTACTATACAGTGTCTGAATAATTTATGAATTCCACCTTGTCCTATCTACTCCCATTTGTGGGTAATCCATGCACAGCACATCCAGCAGGGTGCTACGCCCTCCTAAAAGGCTTTGTCTAGTTTGGAAAACCCATTTTCAAATATTCTATTAGAGAATTTTGACCTCATAGAGGGGGGTTGTCCAGAGGAGAGCAGCTACAAACATCATCTCCAGCTGTGGAGGACCCAACATGTCCACTTCAAAGGGAACTGTGTAATGCTTAATTTCTCATGTGGTGGCGCTGCAGGGAAATGAAACACTTGCTGCTTTGTTCCCCTACAGATAACAGCTGATTGCTGAGATTCCCAGCCTGTGATAAGCTTATTGTCGATGGGCTCTTCTAAGGGTCCTCTTACATGGCTTGACGTGGGCCGTGTAAACGACTGCCGATCAACGAGACAGCTCGTTGATCTGCGCTCCTTTGCTCCTTTCACAAGGAGCTATGGATGGGGATGAGCGGTCGTTACTCTGATTGCTCATCCCCATACATTTCTATCATGTGGGCAGCACGTCTCCCCGTTTACACAGGGAGCTGTGCTGCTGACGATGATATGTCTTGCAGCATAAACAATAAAATCAACCGTTAAACAAGCGTTTGCTCATTCATTGGCTGATTGTTGCTCTGTTTACACAGGGCAATGATCGGGAACGATTGTTCTGTAAACGCTCGTATGCCCGTCAATTTGCCCGTGTAATAGCGCCTTAACAAAACGGACTGTCTTAATTTGCTCTTTCCCTCCTGTTTTAGAAAAATTGTGCAATGAATGAGTCACTGGTGCATGGAAAGCTTACCAAATCAGAATTTGGACAAATAGGGAAAAATGGACATGATAATTATAATGCAAAGTTCAGTCTCAGGAGCAGCTATATAAAATCCCCAGTCTTGTGTAAGAAGCCACAGGTGTAACCAGAGTCATATCTAGGCTTTCCTTCACCAGGGACAGAGATTTAGTTTGCTGTCTTAGCCCTCTATCTAAATACCCTGTCAAAGGATGGGTGGCTTGGTTTCTCCTCTGACACCCAGGACCTGGGGACATGCCTTGCCAGCCCTCCCTCACTCCTAGCTATGCCCCTGGGCGCAACTACAGGGGCTGCAGAAGTTGTGTTTCCACACAGGCTTTGGTGCCAATGGTAGAGCCCAACAACTCTTGTCAGGAGGACAGCACTGTTTTAAATGGCAAGTACACATTATGCATGGCGGGCCATTAGCTACAAGTTATTTGTGAAGGAGCTCTAATACTTTATACTTGTATGGGGAGGGGGGATTATGATAAAATGGCTCTGTTTAGTTCAGTTAGTTCTGTGGACCCAGCCAGCCAAGCTCAATACTTGGACATAATATCTCTAAACTGTTTCCAAATGGTGTTACATAATGAGACGTTTTACGAACAGTAATTTAAAGATACTGTCAATTGAGCGATCTATTATGAGATTGTAGTAAGGGCTATAGCAATTGCTCTGTGCATTAAAATGCAGCAAACCAAGTGACCACAGCAATAGCTTCTGTCACTTATATGTCCAATGATATCATATTGGGGTGTTTTCCCTAACCCGGAGTCTCATCCTGACACTTTAGCCAGTAACTGTCCAGAAATCTGGACAGTTTAGAACTATATTAGGGCCTGAACCTACAGAGGTAGAAAACGTGGGCGACAGATAGATAATAAAATAGATAATACACTGTAAGGTCAGGATCACACACCCAGTTTTGATGCAGTATTTGATGCAGTTTTTGGCTCAATGTTTTGAGCCAAAGTCTGAATTGGACACAAAAAGAAGGTAAGGTATAAAGTAAAGACTGATGCATTTCTGTTCATTTGTGTCCATTTCTGTGTTTGGCTTAAAATACTAAGCTTAAAACCTGCATCAAAATGGTGTGTGATCCTGGCCTTATACTGCACACAGATTAAGGAAATGTTAAATTTCTGCTACAGATCTTCTATTCTGAATAATCTGAATTGAAGCAGAGATGGTATTTTGAACTGAACTCGGTCACCCTCTAGTGGAATTCTAATATAATGCAGAAGTTTTAATCTTATTTGTATAGTTCCTGTCAGAACATTGGTATGTGACACTAAGATGTATGAGGAATATACAGTAATATAAATAAGAAGCCCACTGTACAGGAGAAATCCCATAATTATATATATATATTTCCAGTACATCCCTCATGACAGCACTACAGGAGATTGCCCTATTGACCTCTGTAGGGACAGGAAGACAGAGAGGTTAAAAGGCCCCTCCCACCACCCACTTGGCAGTGTTCTTCCTGTCCCCACAGGGTCAGGAGCAGAGAGACGTCGCTCCTGTATTATGCAGGAAAGAAACTCGGGCAGGGAGCAAGATCGGGGGGTCCGTGCACTCCCCCTTCTCTTCCCCCTAAAGCCCAGGCTAACACCCCTCGAACGAGGGGTCCCTTAGCTCCCACCCTGAGACACCTACCGGAGGAATCCTAGGCAGGGTTCGGGTAGTGTGTGGGGGCTGGGGATTCCCAAGCAGGCTTCGGCCTGGCCGCGGACCAGGCGGGGACCGGCAGCTCCATAGACGTGGACGCACCGGCAGGGATCCTCGCTGCGCCGCATAGCAAGCCTCAGTCGCCGGCTATGGCGGCTGCACTCCAAGGAAAGAACGAATAGCCGACCGGAAATGACGTCGGGCTACTTCCGGTCCGCGGCCATCTTGGAAGGCGGGAAATTCAAAACACCCGCATTTAAAGGGACACGCACAGGTATGTAGTTAGAGCTGATAACTCTAACTTGGATTATTTTTGTGGATTGCATATTGCATTGCCTGTTGCCTGTCGCGGTATGGAACTTCCTCGTCCTGATGGAACTCCAGATATGTCCCAGGGTCACGTGAGTCTCACCCTTGGGGTAAGGGTTATGACTCCTTATGTATGTACACCATACTTTACCTACCTTCTGTTTTCTCTAGGATAAAGACTCCTCTCAGAGACAAACTGATAAAAAGAAGGTTAAAAAATGTGCGACTTGTGCAAAAAATTGCCAGACTCACATAGGAAACAATTGTGTCAGGATTGTATTGCAAAAATACTAAAGGAGGAACAACCAACGTTCATGTCTGAACTTAGGGCTATGATTCGTGAAGAAGTGGGTCAGTCAGTAGCCTCCCTCGCCCCTCCTCAAGAAACTCCCTCCCACTACCGGGCAAAAAGACCACGGATGGAAGTGGATCAAAAATATTGTCCTCCCTCTCAGGGGTCTGACTCGGAGCAGGAGTGTTATTACCTATCGGAGGGTGAGTTAGAAGAAGGAGAGGAACTCTTGCCTTCAACTTCTTCCACTCAAGAAAAAAAAAATTTCTTCTCTTCCGAGATGTCTGATACCTTAATTCAAGCAATACGGGAAACCATGGATATTCCCGAAGAAGACCAACCACATACCATCCAGGATGAGATGTCTAACGGAAAAGAAAACAAAGGTTTTTCCGGTAAACGAAAATCTCAAAAGAATGGTGACAACTGAATGGGAAGATTCAGAAAAAAGGCTCTTCATTTCAAGAGATTTTAAAAACAGACTTCTCTTTGATCCAGAAGACACTAAACCTTGGGATGAGATCCCAAAAGTAGATGTCCCAGTAGCCAGGGTTGCTAAAAAAAACGCAATCCCATTTGAAGATTCCTCGCAGTTGAAGGACGCCATGGACCGAAAGGCAGACGGACTACTGAAAAGAGCGTGGGAATCTTCCTCTGCTTTGATCTCGACTAATATCGCGGCCACATCAGTAGCAAGAGCAATGTTTATATGGTTAAACCAGCTGGAGACCCATTTGATGATGAAGACATCACGACAAGATCTATTAGAATCTCTACCCTTACTAAAAATGGCAACCGGATTCTTGGTAGACGCTTCAGCGGAATCTATTCGATTTGCTGCCAGGAATGGGGCTCTCTCAAATGCTGCTAGAAGAGCATTATGGCTCAAAATGGGGTCAGGAGATACGAAGTCCAAGAACAAATTGTGTTCTATCCCGTTTACAGGGTCTCTGATGTTCGGTCCTCTCCTCGATAACATGCTGGAGAATGCAGCAGATAGGAAAAAGGGGTTTCCTGAAGAGAAACCAAAAAAACCCCCTCAGTTTGGGAGGTTTCGCCAACAGAGGGATCCTACCTTACAGAACTACAGCGGGAAAGAGAAGTCCCGTCGCTGGAGTTACCCCAAAGGAAAAAGGGGTCGAGGATATCTCCTTAACCCAAATAATTCATTCCAGCCCTCAAAGCAATGACGCCAAGAGCATAGGAGGAAGACTCCTACAATTTTATCCCAAATGGTCGAGAATAACCCAGAACCCCTGGGTTCTAAAGATCATAGAAGAAGGGTACAAAATAGAATTTTCCTCCATTCCTCCAGAGAAATTTCTAATAACCCAGTACCAAGCAAAAGACCTTCATCAGATCCTTATCCAGGGCGTCCAGAAACTACTCAAATTGAGAGCCATTTCTCCAGTTCCTCACAACGAAATATGCAAAGGCCACTATTCAAAAATCTTCTTAGTCAAAAAACCAAACGGTTCCTACAGGACAATAATCAACCTGAAGGTCCTAAACAAATGGGTGAAATATCGAAAATTCAAGATGGAGTCTATCAGATCGACTATTCCTCTAATAAGGGAAGAGGCATCAATGTGTACGATCGATTTAAAGGATGCGTATTATCACGTTCCTATCCACCCCGCGTACCAGAGATTCCTCAGATTCGCAATTCAGGACGGTCCTTCCATTCTCCACTTCCAGTTTCTCTGCCTCCCCTTCGACATTTCCTCCGCCCCCAGAATTTTTACAAAAATTATGGCAGAGATCATGGCATTCGTAAGAAGTCAGGGTATAGTAATTATACCATATCTAGACGACTTCTTGTTGACGGCAGATACTCCGTCTATCTTAGACAGTCATCGGTCACAGGTTCTTTCCCTACTACAGGAATTGGGATGGATAATCAACTTTCAGAAGTCGAGTCTTCCTCCCCAAAAACAGAAGGTCTTCTTAGGAGTACTGCTAGACTCCTCCCTTCAACATTCCTTCCTCCCAAGAGAGAAACAAATACTCCTACTGGCAGAAGTAAGGACATTTTGGGGGAAAGACGCCTGTTCCATAAGGGAATGTATGCGGATGTTGGGAATGATGACGTCTTGCATCCAATCTATTCCATGGAGTCAATTTCACTCCAGACCCTTACAGAATCTGATCTTGTCCCAGTGGGATCGAAAACAGAGCTCCCTGAATTCAAGAATTCAAATTTCCGAGACTGTGAAATAATCCCTCCTGTGGTGGCTCTGCACAAACAACATAGACAAGGGAGTCCCTGGAGAATGGTCCCTAAACAGGGAAGTCTTTCTGTCCTTAACCCGAAGGAGGGGTTATCCACAAATAGACCTGTTTGCCACGAGGAAAAACTCCAAAGTAGAGACATTCTTCTCCCTAAATCTCAGAGACAACCCATTGGGAGTAGATGCATTGTCCCAACCCTGGGGCATGGATCTGGCCTATGCCTTTCCTCCGTTTCCTCTAATACCAATGGTATTAAGAAAAATCCAGGAAGATTTGATAAAGCTCATCATTATTCTTCCCTATTGGCCAAAAAGAAGTTGGTTTCCAATCGTAAAATACCTAGCGTTGGAAGACCCTATCATGCTCCCAGTCAGGGAGAATCTTCTCTCCCAGGGTCCCTTATTATTTCAGGGAATAGAAACTCTGAAGCTGTCAGCCTGGATCCTGAAAGGCAGATCTTGAGGAACCACGGTGTGTCAGATGAGGTAATTTCAACTATCTTATCAAGTCATAAAGAAGTTACCTCAAAAATCTATCAAAAAATTTGGTATGGAGACCCAGGGCCAGACCCCTTTTCTCCCGACATCGCGAAAATCCTAGATTTTTTACAATCGGGATTCAAAAAAGGGCTTAGTCCTAGTACCTTAAAAGTACAGTTTTCAGCCTTAGGAAATTTTTTTAATACTCCCCTGGCTGAACATCGGTGGATCAGAAGATTCACTCAAGCGGTCTCTAAACTGAAACCTTCCCTAAAGAAATCAGTTCCTACCTGGGATTTGAATGTGGTGTTAACGACTCTTTGTGAGCTCCCCTTTGAGCCGCTCGACACAATTAGTTTGCACTTTTTAACTCTAAAAGCTGCATTCTTAGTCGCTATTACTTCAGCAAGAAGGATTGGAGAAATCCAATCTCTGTCAGTCATAGAACCGTACCTAAAAGTACAAGAGGATAAGATCATCCTAAAGCTGGATCCCTCCTTTATTCCAAAGGCATCTACTGCTTTCCATAGAGAACAAGAAATAATTCTACCTTCCTTTTATCCAGATCCAAAAAACCAACAAAAAGAAAAATTCCATTGCCTGGATGTCAGGCGAACCAGTCTTCAGTATCTGGATAGAACCTCCTCCTGGAGACCAGATAAAAATCTATTTGTCCTGTTTGGGGGAAAGAATAGAGGAAAGAAAGCCTCAAAAGGCTCTCTAGCGAGATGGGTAAAAACTACCATACAAGAAGCCTACAAGTCCCAAGGACTATGTGCCCCACAAGGCATCAGAGCCCATTCAACGAGGGCAGTTTCGTCATCCTGGGCAGAAAGAAGAGAAGCCTCTATGGACCAAATCTGCAGAGCTGCCACTTGGTCAAACCATCATACGTTTTGCAAACATTATAGGCTCGATGTTCTGTCCGATACGGATTTAAGTTTTGGACGGAAAGTCCTCCAATCCGTAGTCCCGCCCTGAGCATTAGAATCTGGTATTACTCCTGTAGTGCTGTCATGAGGGATGTACTGGAAAATAGGAATTAGACCTACCGGTAATTGTATTTCCAGGAATCCATCATGACAGCACTCTTACATTCCCTCCCTTATTGAATTCTGATTTGTGCAATGAACATGTCAGTTATTATCCCTAGAAATAAAATAGGGTTGCATCCATCCTGGTGTAGAAATTGAAAAACACTGGCAAGTGGGTGGTGGGAGGGGCCTTTTAACTCTCTGTCTTCCTGTCCCTACAGAGGTAAATAGGGCAACCTCCTGTAGTGCTGTCATGATGGATTCCTGGAAATACAATTGCCGGTAGGTCTAATTCCTATTATATATATATATATATATATATATATATATATATATATATATATATATATATATATATATACACACACATATATGTATATATAGGGAAAAATAGAAAGCAGCAGCACTCACAAAAAGAAGTTGTATTGTTGCCAAGCAAGCCATCCTGATCCAAGGACTAAATAATGTAAAGAAGTACAGAAATCTTGCAGCACTCCAATATGTGAAAAAATTGTGGTTTATTCATTGAACAAAATAGCGACGTTTCTGTCCAACAATAGGACCTTTATCAAGCATGATAAGGGTCCTATTGTTGGACAGAAACGTCACTATTTTGTTGACTGAATAAATCACAATTTTTTCACATATTGGAGTGCTGCAAGATTTCTCTACTTCTTTATACATATGCTGCAGGGCATATTGCCCTGACTTTACTGTAAAGCTTATTCTACAATACCTCAATGGGGTTACGATTTGGCTATTGTGCTAACCAGTCCATCAGAGACAATTCTTTGACTCCCTGTTTCTTCACCAGGGTCATTGTTAGAGATGGGAGGGGGGCAAATAAGGCAATTATCCAAGTCTGTCAATTCCTTGTGAGGCCTTGAGGACAGGGACCTCAGTTGGGAAACTCTCAGCTATTCAAACCACCCTGTCGGAATACTAAGCAGATTATATTTCATCTATCATGTTAAACTGCTGGACGCATTTTAAAGGGTTATCCGACTTATCAGATCAGGTTATCCTATGTCAGATCAGACTGTACAGTGCCCAGTGGCGGATCATCATTAAGGCGGTTCGGGCATCCGCCCGGGGCCCAAGGCTCCCTTGGGGCCCATGGCCGCCCCTGACTTCACAGGCCCCCTCATGCCCGGTGGCGTCGCTAGCTCCAGTGCTGGCGACACCCACATCAGGGGCATAGCTAGGGGGGGCAGGCGGGGCATGTGCCCCGGGCACAACTAGGTGGTAGGGAAGGGGGGCGCCACAGAGCAGCTGATCGCTGCTGATAGCTGATCGCAGCGTTAGGAAGAGCCAGGAGTTCATGTGGCGGTGTTCTGACTGGGGTCTGTGACGGCCCCAGAGTGAACCAGTCCAGTCACCTTACCTGTCACCTCACGTCAGTGACATGAGGTCAGGTGACTCAGGTCAGGTGACTGGACTGGTCCACTCCCGGGCTGTCACCGACCCTAGTCAGAAGGAACTGCGCCGCATGACCTCCTCGGCTCCTCCGGTGAGTCACATCAGGCAGATAGGAGAGTGGTAGCGGTAGGTTACCGCTCTCCACTCTGTATACAGTGTGGCGCTAAGTACAAAGCGGGAGTGTGGCGCTATTTACAAGGGGGTGAATGTGGCGCTATCTACAAGGGGGGCAGCGGGCTGTGTGGGGAACTATCTACACGGGGGTCTGTGTGGCTCTATTTACAAGGAGGGCTGTGTGTGGCGCTATCTACAGGTGGTGCTGTGTGGTGCTGTTTACAAGGGGGGCTGTGTGGCGCTTTCTACAAGGGGGGCTGTCTGGTGCTGTTTACAAGGGTGGCTGTGTGGCGCTATCTACATGTGGGAACTGTGTGGCACTGTTTACAAGGGGGGGGCTGTGGTGCTGTTTAGAAGGGGGGGGGCTGTGGGGTGCGGTTTACAAGGGGGGCAGTGTGGTGCTATTTACAAGGGGGGCAGTGTGACGCTATTTACAGGGGGGCAGTGTGGCACTATTCACAAGGATGGGCAGTGTGGTGCTATTTACAAGGGGGCAGTGTGGTGCTATTTACAATGGGGAGCACTGTGTGGCACTATATACAAGGGCGATGCTATCTACGGGGGATATGTGGCGCTATTTATAGGGGGGCTGTGTGTGGTGCTGTCTACAGGGGTGTGTTTGTGATGCTATCTACAGGGCGGTGTGTGGCGCTATATATTTGGATGTGTGTGTGATGCTATCTACAGGAGCTGTGTGTAGAGGTATCTACAGGGGCCGTGTCTGGCGCTATCTACAGGGGGCTGTGTGTGGCGCTATCTACAGGGGGCACTGTGTGGTGCTATCTACAGGGGGCACTGTGTATGTGGTGCTTTAATTTACAGTGTTTGACACAATTATATTCAGGGAAACAGTGTTTGGAACTATTTTTATCAGGGGCGCAGTGTATGGTGCTATTATATTTAGGGGCACAGTGTGTGGCACCATGATAACTTTATCTTTGTTTATAGGTGTGGAAATGTTGGAAAAGTGATGAGCCGAAGACATATGAGTTGCAAATTCTGCAGAAATGGGTCATGGTCGGGAGAAGTCATCATGAAGTCCGGACCCGATGAAGAAAAGATGAAAAAAAAACTACTAGAATCTGAGAAGACTTCACCTGTGAGTCACTAGATATATAGAGAAAATAAAGGAAGAATATCAAAGCACCAGAGAAAAAGATAATAAAAATACCGGGTGCAAGCCTCAGTGAGACTTGATCCACTTTAAATTTAAACTTGATCAGAGCCTGTGTCCGTTATTTTTCACCCACCCTGGGTGAAAAACGCACTGTGATTGGTGGGTCTGAACAGACTCACCAATCACCTCTTCTATTGGTTCCCTGCTGGTCACATGGGGCATGGGGCAGGAGGGGGGGGTCACATGGGGCATGGGACAGGGAAGGAGGTTCCCATAGTAACTGTTTCTGGACTAATTTCAAGTCCAGAAACAGTTTTGAAAACTTTATGTGCAGAAATGATGTAATAAGTGGATCTGTACAGATCCACCGATTACATTGATCGCCGACATTAGACCGCTTTTACAGGTCCAATGCCGGTAACTAGGGAGTGCTAGTTGTCAGGGGAGGCGGTTTTACCTGCCCCTTCATCCACCCCCGGCTGAGAATGCTCTATGATAGGTGGGTCTGTTCAGACCCACCTATCAATGCAATCGCCGGCAATGGCCACTGCTATTGGTCCATTGCCGGTGACATGAGGCATCGGGTAGGGCGGGTGAGTCTCTATACTAACCGTTTCGGGACTTATTACATGTCCCGAAATGGTTTTTTATACTTTATGTGCAGAAACGATGTAATCGGTGGATCTGTACAGATCCACCGATTACAGCGATCGCCGACATTGGACCGCTTTTACGGGTCCAATGCCGGTGAATGGGGAGTGTCAGCTGTTGGGGACAACTGTCCCTGCCGTTCCCGGTGCACACTGCCACCGACAGTTTGCACCGGGACCCACTCAGTAACTGTACGTCCTTGTGCGCTAAGACACTGGCAGCAGGGACGTACAGTTGCGTCCTGGTGCGCCTAGGGGTTAAAAGGGTAAACTGACTTGTAAACATTTTTTGAAAAAAAACTGCAAATGTTATAAAACAAAATAAACATCAGTACTCACCTCTGCTAATGCTGTGGCGGTCTTTCCGGTCTTTGTGAGGTTATGTGCACACACACTATTTACGTCCGTAATTGACGGACGTATTTCGGCCGTAAGTAGTGGACCGAACACAGTGCAGGGAGCCGGGCTCCTAGCATCATACTTATGTACGATGCTAGGAGTCCCTGCCTCTCCGTGGAACTGCTGTCCCGTACTGAAAACATGATTACAGTACGGGACAGTTGTCCTGCAGAGAGGCAGGGACTCCTAGCATCGTATATAACTATGATGCTAGGAGCCCGGCTCCCTGCACTGTGTTCGGTCCGGGACTTGCGGCCGAAATATGTCCGTCAATTACGGACGTAATTAGTGTGTGTGCACATACCCTTACAAGCGGCCAGCATATGAATGCTGCAGTTAATCAAGGCCTGAGCATTCACGTGCCATATACTTGGCATCACCGTTCAGGGATGGGAGCAATGATGCCTGGAATACAGAGCATGACTGCTGAGGCCTGTGATTGGCATCTGAGGACCACTAGAGCACAGTGAGAAACGCTGCTGCAGGCTGCTGGTAAGATTTCTATGTCACCCCAATACTGGATTCACAGCTGCACTACTAATTACTGTAAATTTTAAAAATTTACACGTTGGATAACTCTTTCAAAACCCTGTTCACACAGAGTTTTGTTGGTGCTGATTTTGACACGGAAACCGTGCCAGAATCAGTGCCAACAACAGCCGAAATCGGAAAAAATGTCCGCTTGTGGGAAAAAAAAAGGCGTGCCGCGGTTTCTGTCTCTGACCTCCCATTGAAATCAATGGGGGGGCAGAAAAAACCTGCGGCGCTCGTTTCCGAGCGTTTTTTGCTGCGTTTTTGGTCCTTGCATTAGCTTCAATGGCTGTGGGTGAAAAACGCTGCAAAAATAAAGCTGTGAAGACCCTCGGAAAAAAGTGATCTATTTGTCTATTCTTCTCCACAGCTGTATTCACAATTTCACAGACACTTTATAGCTTAAATCTCCCAGCATTACTTGCTTGTCCAGTCTTTGTACAGAGCTTGTTTTCAGTTAACTTGCATTCTGAGAAACTTAGTATATATACACTAGGCACTGCACAGCCTGATCTGATATAGGTCAACTAGCTCTTCCAGAGTCTATTGCATCAGGTTGCAGTCACACACGGCAGATTTTGTTCAAGAAATTTTCTGTAGCTGAAAATCAGTGTAGTTAATCTGAATGTGTTTTTTTCTGCAGCTACAAAATCCCCCGTGTGTGACTTAACCTTAAGGCCGGGTTCCCATGGGTCGGATACGCTGCATAAAAATTACACAGCGTATTCAACCTTGAACCTGCAGCACGGTGAAAAAAAAGCCGTTCATATTTATCCCCTCCTTCTTCTCTGCGCGTAGTCCGGCTTACCTGGATGACGTTGCAGGCCAAGTGACGCTGCAGCCTGTGATTGCAGCGGTCACATGGGATGAAGCGTCATCCCAGAAGGCCGGACTGCAGGAAGGAGGAGAGCGTTCGGGGTAAGTATGATTTATTTTTTTCTGGAGTTGCGATTTTTGCAGGGGAATCGCTGCGATTCCGCCGCAAAAGTCGAAACACTTGACTTCTGTTGCGGGTTTTGCATCCCCATTGAATTCAATGGGGAAAACCCCCAACAGAAAATCAACAAAAACGCAGCATAAATTGGCATGCTGCAGGTTTAAATTCCGTACTGCAGGTAAATTTATTAACGTTTACGCTGTGGTGTTTTTCCGCAGAGTGGGCATGAAATTTTCTAGATCTCATCCACTTTGCTGCTACTCTAAATGCTGTGGAATTTCCGCACAGAATTCCAGTGCGGAAATTCCACAGCGTTTACACTATGCGGGAACCCGGCCTAAGGGTAGGAACACACACAGTGTGTTCAGGGTGTATACGCTGCGTCAAGCTGCACAGCTTTTCCACTCTAAACACCGCACTGAATGCCGTTAGAAAAACCGCACCACAGTGCCGGAAAAAAACCAAAAACATACTTAGACCCTCCCTCTCTTATGTGCGAAGTCCTGCCCCCTGAGATTACGTTGAGGGCCATATGACCGCTGCAGCCTGTGATTGGCTGCAGTGGTCACATAGGATGAAACATCATCCCAGGAGGCTGGACTGGAGAAGAAGCGGTGAACTCTGGGTAAGTATAACTTTTTTTATTCTTATTTGCGATTTTTGCGGCGGAATCGCTGTGAAACTGACGCACATGTTGCAACACACACAGCTTTGTTGCGGGTTTAAGCAACTCATTGAATTCAATGGGGAAAACCCGCAACACAAGAGCAGGGATTCCGCAGCATTAATTAACATGCTGCGGCTGATAAAACCGCACCACATGTCAATTTGTGAGCGTTTTTTCTGGGTGAGATTTGTTGAACTCTCACCCACACTGTTGCTACTGTAAGACGCTGCAGATTTTCCGCAATTAAATCCATTGTGGAAGATCCGCAGTGTTCACGCCTAGTGTGTTCCTACCCTTAAAGGAAAGGTGTCACGAAAAAAAAAAATTTGATATCAATTTGCATATTTATGTGTGTGTTTGTTTTTTACTTTTTTCTTTTTTCTAACTTTTACTTCACTATGAGGGCTGCCATTTTGTTTTTCATCTCTGTATGTGTCGATTAACGACACATACAGACATGGAATACGGCAGCTACAGTCCATAGGAGTCAATGAACGGGACCCGTCCCATTGACTTTGCACTATGGCTCTGTCCTGCGCAGACGCAGGTCAGAGTCACACAGAGCAGAGCAGCTGTTTGCAGGGAGAGAGCAGGCGCCATCTTTAAGACCAGCTGCACTGCAGGTAAGATGTGTGTCTCTGCATGACCCACTCTCTACCTCACAGACCCCCGCTCTCGTGACCCCCGACGGGCCCCCCACCCGACGCCCCCCCTCCCCCGACGCCCCCCCCCGACTACCCCCCTCCCTCCCTTGTGTGAAGGACACACGATGAAACTGTACTGGGAAAGCCCTGAACGGTAAATCTCTCTAGTTGTGCTGAGACTGTTTGGTTATGTGACTAATGAACCTCTCAGTCTGAGCACAACTAGAGAGATTTATCGTTCAGGGGTCTGAGAAAGCTGGGTGACCACCATTACCCCTCCTACTGTAGTGTGAGATTCATTAGTCACATCCCCAAACACACTCCAGTAAGAGTAATGTTGGTCACCCAGCTTTCCCAGACCCCTGAACGATAAATCTCTCTAGTTGTGCTGAGACTGAGAGGTTCATTAGTCACATTCCCAAACAGTCTCAGCACAACTAGAGAGATTTATTGTTCAGGGGTCTTGGAAAGCTGGGTGACCACCATCACCCCTCCTACTGGAGTATGAGAGGTTCATTAGTCACATCCCCAAACACACTCCACTAGGAGGGGTAATGGTGGTCACCCAGCTTTCCCAGACCCCTGAATGATAAATCTCTCTAGTTGTGCTGAGACTGAGAGGTTCATTAGTCACATCCCCAAACAGTCTCAGGACAACTAGAGAAATTTACCGGTCAGGGGTCTGGGAAAGCTGGGTGACCACCATTACCCCTCCTACTGGAGTGTGAAGAGGTTCATTAGTCACATCCCTAAACACTCCAGTATGAGGGGTAGCGGTGGTCACCCAGCTTTCCCAGACGCAGATATAACCAGGAAAGGGCTGGATGGACGGGCTGAGGGTGCACAGGGTTTTTGGTGAGCCCCTCTGTCATGTGATCGGACCTAGGTTACCGGTTCATCAGACGGGGTTCATGTGACTATAACTCTGTCCATAACAAGAGACAGTGCACTCAGGACAAGCCCTGCCCTTATGCCATAGTTGTGTGGTTCTGTCTGCGGTGATGGCGGTGGGTGGCTCTGACACCCGCCTCCCCCGTCGGGTCATCTCAGGACAGAAGGGGTGTCCGGATTGGAGACACAGCGCCGCACCTGTCCTCAGGTTGTGTCTGGTATTGGAGTTCACCTCCATTGAAGTGAATAGGACAGAGCTGTAATACCACACACGACCTGAGGACAGGTGCGGCGCCATGTTTTCCTGGACGACCCCTTTAAGACTTTTCCCGTGTGTGTGTGTGGCAGAGCGGAGTGTGCACGGGCGCCGCTGATACTTCATAGCCGCTTATCAGCTGTTTTGAAGAATCAGCGGCGAGAACACACACACACACACACACACATCCTCCAAACACACAAAATCAAGTGTAATCAAGCGTTTTTTATGTGTTTTTTTTGCACGTAAAATGTGCAAAAAAAAAAACATGTCAAATACATGGTGTGTGAACCAGTCAACTGAAAAGTCATTCACTTCACTTTCATCATTCTAAGGCTGGGTTCACACGACCTATTTTCAGGCGTAAACGAGGCGTTTTACGCCTCGATTTACGCCTGAAAATACGGCTCCAATACGTCGGCAAACATCTGCCCATTCATTTGAATGGGTTTGCCGACGTACTGTGCCGACGACCTGTAATTTTACGCGTCGCTGTCAAAAGACGGCACGTAAAATAACAGCCTCGGCAAAGAAGTGCAGGACACTTATATATATTATATGCAGGACACTTCTTGGGACGTAATTTGAGCCGTTTTTCATTGAATTCAATGAAGAACAGCTCCAAATTACGGCCGTAATTGACGCCTCGCAAAACGCGAGTACGAGCAATTACGTCTGAAATGACGGAGCTGTTTTCTCCTGAAAACAGCTCCGTCATTTCAGACGTAAATGCAGTTAGCGTGTGCACATACCCTAGGGGTATGTTCACACACAATGTTTTCAGCTGAAAAATCGGAAGCAGAACGCCTACAAGCATCTGCCCATTGGTTTCAATGGGAAATATGGCGTTCTGTTCCGACAGGGCGTTTTTTACGTGGTAGTTTTCCAAAAACGGCACGTAAAAAGACGCCTGACCAAAATGAAGTGCACATCACTTCTTGGGACGTTTTTGGAGCCGTTTTTCATTGACTTTATAGAAAAACAGCTCCAAAAACGGCCGTTAAAAAACGCGAGTTTGATTAAAAAATGGCTGAAAATCAGGATCGGTTTTCCCTTTGTTTAGTAAGCGTGTGAACATACACTTAGCCTTTTGGTGTGTCCTAGAACTTCTTCCAGCTGCAGAATCACACCCAATATGGCTGCCAGACACTGCTTAGCAATTTGAAGACACCTTTACCTGGCTTGTGAGAGGGGGGGTGAGGTTCCCTCCCACATTTACAGCAGCTGTGAGTCAGGTTGCTTTGCCTTATTCACCTTGCTGTAATTCTGGGAAGTGCTCCCCCTGGTGGCCAACATTGGAAAACATGTCAAATTATTATTTAATTTTTAATACTTTCCACCATACGGAAAAAAAAATAAAATACAGCAAAAAACTTAAAAAAATATAATAGAAATAAGTAACGACACTTAAAAAAAAAGGTTTAATTTGCGCCACATTCCCTTTAAAGGAGCTCACTGCTAATAAGTTTGCTTAGAGAAGCTATCCTTTTTTTTTAAATCTAAATACATCCAATATTCTATGCTGATTAATTTCATACTATAACTTTATAAGGGTAGGAGATATATTTTTTTTACCGTTACAGAACTTCCAATCCTCTGAATCCCTTTTAGGCTTAATGCACACGATGCATATTACGTGCGGTTTTGCCGTGCGTATTCGCGTGTGGCAAATTCGCAACATAATACACTACCAGCATAGTCAATGAGATTCCAGGACATGTCATGTACACACTGTGGGATTTTTCCAGGCGGAAATTTACCTGCGGTGCATATTTTAAAATCCGCAGCATGTCAATTTATGTTGCCTTTCCACTTGCGAGTTTTAACTGTGTAGTGCTAAGGAAAATCGCACCAAAACCGACAGCATGAAAACGCGATGACTTACGTATCAAAACGTAAAAACCACATAGAAAACCGGGTGATCTGGTGCGGTTTTTACCTGCAAATTTCCTGCATATTGCTGCGGTTTTGGTGTGTATTTTCCGAAGACAGCCGTATGAGGGCTCTTTTTATGCTGGAAGTGTTGTAGTGTTTAATGGCACCACTTCACCCCTTAATGACCAGCCTATTTTAGACTTAATGACTAAGGTATTTTTTACGTTTTTCCATTTTCGCATTCCAAGAGCTATAACTTTTTGATTTTTGCGTCGACATAGCTCTATAAGGTCTTGTTTTTTGCGGGACAAGTTGTATTTTTTAATAGCACCATTTTTAGGTACATATTATTTATTGATTAACTTTTATTAACTTTTTTTTGGGGGGGAATAGAAAAAACCCAGACATTTCGCCACTCTTTTTCGCGTCCTAAATCTATGCCGTTTACCGTGTGGTATAAATAACACAATAACTTTATTCAGCGGGTTGTTATGATTGCAACGATACCAAATTTGTATAGTTTTTGTATGTTTTACTACTTTTACACAGTAAAAACGCTTTTTTTTCAAAATTATTTGTCTTTGTGTCTCCATATTTGAAGAGCCATAACTTTTTTATTATTCCGCCGATGCAGTTGTATGAGGGCTTTGTTTTTTTGCGGAAAGACTTGTAGTTTTCATTGGTACTATTTTGGAGTAGATGCGACTTTTTGATCACTTTTTATCACATTTTTTTAAGTCAGGATTCACAGAAAACAGAAATTATTCCATTGTTTTTTAATTTCTTTTTTATGGCGTTCACCGTGCGGGTTAAATAATGTAATAGCTTTATAGTCGGGGTCGTTACGGACGCGGCAATACCAAATCTGCGTAATTTTTTTACTTTATGTAAAGCAGTGTATTACTGCCTGTCTGTTTAAAACGGACAGGCACCTGCTAGGACATGCCTCCGGCATGACCTAGCAGGCATTCACTACAGGCAGACCTGGGGGCCTTTATTAGGCCCCCGGCTGCCATTGGAGACACAGACATTCAGTGATTTTATCGCCGGGTGTCGGTGGGATGAGAGGCAGCCCCCTCTCTCCAAAACCACTCAGATGCGGCGCACACTATTGAGTGCCGCATCTGAGGGGTTAAACGGGTGAGATCGATACTGATATCGATCTCACACGTTCGAGCATGGATGCCCTCAGTCCTCAGCTACCTGAGAGCAGGGAGATTTAACGGCTCCCTGCTCTGTTTACAGCGCCGTAAAAAGGCTTGTGCATCAGAATAAGGCCTCATTTACACAAGCGTAATATACGCGCGTGCGACGCGCGTGCTTTTCACGTGTGTCGTACGCACCTATATTACTCTATGGGGCAGTGCAGACAATGCGTGAATTTTGCGCAGCGCGAGTGCGTTGCGTAAAACTCACGACATGTTCTATAATCGTGTGTTTTTCGCGCATCACGCACCCATTGAAGTCAATGGGTGCGTGAAAACCACGCATGCCGCACGGAAGCACTTCCGTGCGAACTGCGTGATTCGCGCAAGAGCTGTCAAAAGGATGAATGTAAACAGAAAAGCACCACGTGCTTTTCTGTTTACAAACATCCAAACGGAGTGTCAAATTAGAGATGAGCGCACCGAACTTCACCGGGTTCGGCCGAACTCGTTTTGACCGAACCCGGCAAAAAAATTTCCGGTACGCGACGTCAGGAGACAGTCACTGTCCACGATGCTGAAAGAGTTAAACTGGTTCAGCACCCTGGACAGTGACTTCCGATCACAATATACATGAACGTGTAAAAAAAAGAAGAAGTTCTGACTTACCGATAACTCCCGGCTTCTTCCTCCAGTCTGACCTCCCGGGATGACAATTCAGTCCAAGTGACAGCTGCAGCCAATCACAGGCCAAGCACAGGCTGCAGCCAATCACAGGCTGCAGCGGTCACATGGACGGGTGCCGCGTCATCCAGGGAGGTGGGGCCGGATGACAAGAGAGGGACGCGTCACCAAGGCAACGGCCGGGAGACCGGACTGGAGGAAGCAGGAAGTTCTTGGTAAGTATGAACATCTTTTTTTTATTCACAGGTTGGTGTATATTGTGATCGGAATTCACTGTCGAGGGTGCTGAAAGAGTTACTGCCGATCAGTTAACTCTTTCAGCACCCTGGACAGTGACTGACGTCGACTAGCCTCATCTCTATGATGGCGGCTGCGCGAAAATCACGCAGCCGCGCATCATACACTGATGACACACGGAGCTGTCAAGTGCCTTTTGCGCACGCCAAACGCTGCGTTTTTTTGCCTGCGCAAAACGCACACGCTTGTGTAAATGAGGCCTAAAGCCCATTAGTGGCCGCCGTGAAAAGGCGTATTGGCGGTCACTAACGGGTTAATTTACCATATAACGTACTGGGACACTTTGAAAAACTATTTTGTGGGGTGGAATGGGAAAAAATATATCATTTCCCCATTGTTTTTGGGGTTTAGTTTTTATGGCATTTACCCTGCAGTAAAAATGACATGTTAACTTTATTCTGTGAGTAAATATAATTACGGCGATACTAAATTTAAATAGTTATTTTTATATTTTACTACTTTTACAAAGAAAAAAACATTTTATTAAAAAAATTAATTAGTTTTGTCTCACCATATTCTGAGACCTAGAACTTTTTTATTTTTCCGTCGAAGAAGAAGTTAATTTTTTTTTGCGTAGCAAGCTGTACAGGGTAATTAAAAAATCATGGTGCAAAATGATAGCCTCGGTATTCGTTTCCAATAGAACATAACACAAATTTATTATCATGAAAAGACACTATTTAGCCAATTTTAATCTATACACTACAAATGTTCTAAGTAATTTCCATTGGTGACACGTCAGATGTCTAGGTGGTAGTCCAGTTCTATCCAGACGCGTGCCAGCATATCCTCGGATATGGACTCCATTATTTCAGTGATGCATTGACTCAGGTCATTCAGATCCTTTGGCAGGGGGTAGATACACGGAGTCCTTGATGTAGTCCCACAGAAAGGAGTCTCAGTGTGTTAGAACTGACGATCGTGGAGGCCAGCGCAACATAGGTGCATCATTTCCAGCGCGGGCAATCCAATGTTCCGGTAGAGTTTCATTCAGGTATCGGCGAACATGCAAATGGAAATGTGGAGGTGCACCATCCTGCTGATAGACTATGTTTAGGAGATCTTCCTCTATCTGTGGCATAAGCCATTCCTTTAACATGTCTAGGTAGGAGTGGCCAGTGACAGTAAAATCGGCAAAAAAAGAAGGGACTGTAGACTTTGCTCTTGCTCATTGCACAGAACATGTTTACTTTGGGGGAGTCCCTCACATGCTCGATAAGGGAATATGGTTTTTCTGAGCCCCAAATTTTAACGTGGCGATTGACCTTCCCACTGAGGTGAATGGTAGCCTCATTGATGAACACCAGCCTGTCAGCAAATTCCAAACAATGGAATATCACAGCACCAGATATATGATTATATGGGTGCAAGCCTCAACAGAACCTGATCCAAAGTCCTTTGATGTAATCCAAATAGAGAGACGAGACAGCACATCCAAAAAAAGGAGGAATTTATTCACCCAAATATGCAACAATCCAATAGGACCTTTCTCAAGCATGTGAACACACACAATTTGATGAGTATATAAGGGCTCAAAGAGTCATTAACAATCAGAAAATATAATTAAGTGATGCAGTACAAAAAATACAAGTAATAAGGTCATGATATTAAATAGCAAACACTACATGACATAAGCATAGTGTAGTCAATGGGCCCGAACTGCACATAATCTTAAAAACCATGCAGCGCACTTGTGCTGCTAACTGTCGCTGCGAAGATGGGGAGAAGGTGCAGGGAGAGCAATTCAGGGGCGGGCTTAGCCGGGATAGTGATTCATCCCTCCATTACCCCCTCCCTTCATCACTCACTCGCTCCCTCCCTCCCTTCATCCCTCCATCACTCACTCCCTCCCTCCCTTCATCCCTCCATCACTCCCTTCATTCCTCCATCACTCACTCCCTCCCTTCATTCCTCCATCACTCACTCCCTCCCTCCCTTCATCCCTCCATCACTCCCTCCCTCCCTTCCTTCATTCCTCCATCACTTACTCCCTCCCTTCATTCCTCCATCCCTCCATCACTCCCTCCCTTCATCACTGCAGTGTGTGGCGCTATCTACAGGGGTTTGTGTGTGGCGCTATCTACAGGGGGCTGTGTGTGGCGCTATCTACAGGGGCTGTATGTAGCGCTATATACAGGGGCTGTGTATGTGACGCTATCTACAGGGGCTGTGTGTGTGGCGCTATCTACAGGGGGATGTGTGTGTGGCGCTATCTACAGGGGGATGTGTGTGTGGCGCTATCTACAGGGGGCTGTGTGTGGCACTATCAACAGTGGCTGTGTGGTGCTATCTACAGGAGGGTATGTGTGGCGCTATCTACAGGGGGATATGTGTGACACTATCTGCAAGGGGTGTGTGTGTGATGCTATCTACAGGGGCTGTGTGTGTGACGCTACCTACAGGGGCTGTATGTAGCGCTATATACAGGGGCTGTGT